>NC_092321.1:18258030-18561060 GCF_036785885.1 Coffea arabica
AGCTATATATTTGAGTCAAAATCTGGTTTGCATGATGAAATGGAAAGAAAAGCCATGGCTGGAAAAATTGCAGAATGTTATTTCGGTGCTTTGCATGATCCCATGATGGAAAATGATATGAATGTCCAGTGATTGTGTATTAATTGCTTAAAATGCTGAAATGTGGATTGCTTAAGATGATGAATTGAAAAGAAAACAGCTTTTGAAGAGAATTTGCATTTTGTATGATTGTTTGTCTGTTGAATGCTCAACGTTGCTGCTGACCTGGTGTAGCTTCAGGTTTGATGTTTTGGTTAGAAGTTTTTTCGATGAAAATGGTGTCTAAAGATTAAGGTCCGCATGTAAAGAAAATGAGAATAGCAGCTGCATTTTGTTGTAGAAAGCCATCAGCCGAGATGTTAGTTGCAGAAACAAACTCTCACGTAACTTGCATGATTTTTGCATGAAAATGACTTTTGCAAATTACATTCCAACCCCTCAAGTCTCTTCTTGTTCCACTAGGACCCAATCAATTAAAGAATTTCATCAAATTGGTCCTTGATAATTTTAATTTGTGCAACTTCATTGCTTGTTTGTTTCAATTGTCTACCATGCTTTGTTTCAATTGCACTTAATTCATGACTTTAGGGGCTTTATGACCAAGTGAGCTTGTGTTTGCCTATTTTCTTTAATTTTCCCAAATAAATTGGTACCTTGACCTTTTTATTATTTTGGAGGGTAAATTAGTAACTTCACCTCATTAGGGCGTCAATTCAAGGGAGGTACACTCTATCCCTCATTTGCACTTCATTTTTTCCTACGTGCTCCTACGTGTTATGTGAATATGCATGTCTACTTCGCTTTACTTGCTTCCCTTTAATTCCTTGCGTTTATTTCATTTACTTTACTTTTATTTAAGTTTTTATGGGGTATGTGTACACCTCTTGGCTTGTAATAGATAGGGCTTGGCGAGCTTTCTTGTCCATTTTCCCTTTCCCCCTTTGTCTAAGTTATTCATTATGGGGTATGTGTACACCTCTTGGCTTGTAATAGATAGGGCTTGGAGGAGCATTCGATGAAGACCTATCGAAGACGTGTGCCTAGCTAGCAAATGTAATAGTTAGGGCTTTAATTGCCTTATGTGTCTTGCCTGCTTAGTTGTTACATGTTAATTTGCTTTGTTAGGGCCTTGCATCTAGTCGAGCATGCTAAATGTTATGTGCTACGTGTTTACGAGTGTTTTGGCATGTCTACTTGCTTTCATAGCCATGAATGAGTGTGATGGATGAATGTACGTTTCCGCTAGTCTAATGCTAGTCGGAATTCATAGATGGGCTAGTCCAACGCTAGACCCTTAGGATTTCCCTTTCGATAGTGCATATTTGCATGTTCACTACATGTCATGCATTCTCAATCCACTCTATCATCACACTTTCACTTTTGTCTCATTTGCACACATGCACCTTTTTATCACTTTCACTTGCACACGAACACTTTTATCTTCACTTGCACACGAACACTTTTATCCTCACTCGCACACGAGTACTTTCATCTTCATTTGCACACCGACACTTTCACACTTTTCTCTAAATTGCATACATGCATTTTGCCCACTAGCACTTGGAGTATATTTTATACATTCAAGGACATTTTCTTTGCACACTTCCCCTCACACTATTGTTTTTATTACTTTTTCACACAAACGCACATTTTTCATGGCATGCATTCATCCACTCATTTTTCACGTCATTTAGGTTTAGGTGTGACCTCTCCAAAAGGATCATTATTGGGCTTCACAATTAATGTGATTGGCACCACTCAACCTTTGAAGAGAAATTTCCCCCATGTCCCCCTAGGTCTAGGTTTTTGCATTCATATAGACATATCCAACACGCGATACATACCTTGGGTAGAAAAATTAGGAAAATTGGTTTAAGTCACGCAACTAGCCTTGGCTAGGTCGAAGGGGTGCCTTGGATTTTTATCCTTGCCTTCCCCTTCGTCAAATGTGACCCCCGATCCCTCTTTTGGTTACGTAGACCCAAAAGTTCTCTAAAAGGGTTTATTTACTTTTTTCATTCAAAAACAAAAATCATTTTTGGGTGACTTGGTACACCCTAACTCTATACCAAGTGGCGACTCCATTTTCCAAAAAACCCTTTTTGAACTTTATATGGCCAAACCGTCGCTTTATCAAGTCCCATGGCCTTTATTTTCATTTTGCACACGTTCACACCACACTACACACACCACACCCATCACAAACACATTCATTCAAAAAGTGGGGCGCGACAGCTGTCTTGCGACGTTACAAGTTTTTGACTGTATTCAAATGGAGAATCAGGTAGCCTTCTATGCTCATATTAGATTCCGGCCACCTCATCCTCCTCCTCCTTAGTGTCGCGCTGCACCCTCTCGGTAGTCAGGGAAGTTTCGCTCCCTTTGTCCTTACACTTTATTTGTCTTTGTTACATTGAGGACAATGTAGGTTTTAGGTGGGGAAGGGGATGGTTTCTATTATTTTTTTGTTTCTATTATTTCTTTTTGGTAAAAAAAAAAAGGGTTTAGGGTAAATGAAACAACCAGAAAATGAAAGAAAAAAAATGAAAAATAAAAAAAAGTGTAATTAGTTGGCTTTCTTTTTATGTCTACATTTGTTAACTGTTAGAGCGTTTTGCTATGATGGATTGCACAATCAGGGTATACGGGTATGTGGTCATATATGTTAGTTATGTATTTTGGTTTTTCTTGACAATATCGTTGAATGTTGAATATGCTGGACTTGATCAATTCTTAAAACTTTTGGGAGCTTTTGAGCCATGCACGAGCACATTATTCTTGTTTTCTTCGTTTGTGTTATTGAGTGGGTATCACACATGGGATTGGCATACTAGAACTTGCTATTTTATACATGTCGAGGCCATATTTTATTGAACTAGATGCATTTGAAATGATAAGGACATTTAGGATTTAACATTTTTTAATTTTCTACAAACCATGCCTTCATCTTGTCTCTCAATAGTGAACCAATTTGAGCTTTTATCCTTCTCCCTTGTTTGTCAGCTGTGTTTAATAACCCAAGACCTTTTTGAACTTTCTTGTTCAATCTTGTGCCATTAAGAGATGTTTGAATTTCATTGTTTGTGCAAGGCAAATAAATTTAGGGTCGCTAGTGGTGTTAGAATAAAAGCTGTATGGTGCTATTTCTGTACATCTGAGTTCGAAAGAAAAAAAGAAAAAAAAGAAAAAGAAAAGAAAAAAAAGGGAGAAATTGTCAATAAGCTGGTGAACAGAAGACTCTGGTTTACAGGGCATGCCCACGCGTTGCAAGACGCCCTTTTAGGATAAAAAAACCTAGAAAAGAGTTTCGACACTTGCACAGTGGGTATAGCAAATGGAAACGCCTTGCTTGTGAAATTTCTTCGATAAAGCGTTGTGGTTATGTAGTGGATATCGGATATTCTCTTGACACATTACACCCTATCTTTACCTTCTTATCCCGCCTTTTACCTAAGCTCCATTACAACCTTATTAAAGTCCCTTTGATTTATGTATTTAGTTCACTTTTGAGTGATGGAGATGTGATAAATGTGCAAGCTTGTGGTAAAATGCCATTCCGTGATGTTGATTTGAGCGTTCCTAGTATTTATACATTTTTTTAAAGGTGACGAGTATTACTGTTCATATTCTTTGGATAACCACCTGTCCAATGTGTTCTAATTTTGGCGGCATTGTCAGAAATACCGGATGCTTGTGTATCTTGATTGTACTTCTGAGCTTCGCAATGCTTGAGGACAAGCATTGTCTAGGTGTGGAGGAATTTGATAGAGCAAATATTGGGCATCTTTCGCGCTGTTATTTTGTCATAATTTTGGCTACTTACTGTGCTAAGTGTTGAGATTTTACTCAATTTGATATTTATGTAAATTGTAGGTGGTTGGTGTCAAAAGTACTTTTTCAAGGCAAATTTCCAGAAGACTCTTTATTTCATGGCGTGTCCACGCCTGAAACGGAGGAGATACACCTAAAAGACGGACCCCGCGGGATTGATAGCAAAAGTGGGCAATTAGGAAATCAAAAAGGCTCATGGGTCGCGAAGGTGCAGAGGATAAAAACTCTAATCCTACAAAGCTTTAAGGGCTTTGAAGGGCTTTGAAGCTTTCTTTTTTTCGGCGACCACTTTGGGTGAATTGGCTAGAAAGCCAGATTCACGTGGGATTGATATATTAGTTTTTGTTTTCTCCTGTCAGACGATTTACTCTTGGCTTTTGGCTTTTGTACAACTGGCTATTAGATCTTTTGCCTTTTACTTTTCGCTTCAGTACGAATACGAAACCCCAAAAAAAAAAAAGAAGCAAGTCTTTTCGTCTGTTCCTTTGTTAATTCATCTTTCCTAATTCTTTGGTAATTGTGCGGATGGAATCAATCAAACCACGCGAGAGTGACACGATAAGGAGCGGCTAGGTTTCTCCTCTACCCAAGGGTTAACGCGAAGGCGCGGTCCATAACATCTGTGAAATTTAATCGAACTTTCACTATTTCTTCTAATCCATTACTATTCGTGCATTTCCTGGATTAATTATTTATGGTTATTTTATTTATTGAATATCAACGGTCAGATATTTAGTTTAATCTAATAGCCTACTGTCACATTAACTAAATTGAATATCTAATTGTTTGTTTAGTTGATAAATAGTAACAACTATCATAATTGGCTTTGTGTTGGGGAAGCGTAAGATCTAGTTTAACTAAACCTTCTTAGCGTATTTATTGGTTAGGGTTGAATTTTTCTAGTTTTAATGCAACCGGATAATTAAATTCCTATGGTCGTACCTAGGGTTGTTTTCTGGTTAGAGAAGCAGTCAACGGTCGTACCTTGGTTGTCGAAAGAGTAAGGAAAAACTGGCTGTCAGAGCTTGTTAATAGCTATAACTAACCTAGTGATGAATGAATGAAATATCTTTGCATCGATAATCATTTAATTGGATCGTGCCTGGAAAGTTGATCCTTTGGGTAGAGTTTGACTAATTGATATTTTTAGTAATTGTACCTAGTGAGTTAGCTTTTGAATTTTGTTTATTTTATTTTCATTTTCATTCCATTAATTATCCTCCAATTTTATTCTATTGACTTGGAAAGAAACAACTTCCTATCCGTTCCCTATGGAATCGACCCTACTTGCCACTGTATGCAGATTTAATACTTTTATAAACAATTTTGGTATATCGAATTAAACAAACTCTTCGAAAATAGGATGAATCAAGTAACCCACTGCACACCTAAGATCTCTGCTCCAATACTTGGATTTGTTCTATAATTAATTGTGGTGGTAACTAGGACTTTTTAGTAATTATTATTGCACAGGCTCGACACCTGTCAAGCATAACTTGAATAAATTTATGTAATCAGCAGTAGAAATCCACTTAACACGATTTCTGCCCACCGCTTGGGTCAGTGACTTTTTCTCATCTGGATGCAAATCATTTTCAAGGGGCGAAAGATCCATATGACACCAAGTGAGTAAAATGATAGTAGCACCAGGGGCAGCCACGCGATTCAACTCATGAACAAACTTCATCAAGAAGAAAATAGCATCAGAAAAATTTTACATTATTGACATTTATGCGATACGTGCGTTCAACAATTAGGATAGATAATCTTTTTAAAAGAATGATAAAAAAACAAAAAAAAATAAAGAGAAATAGTAATTGTAAAGGATAGAAGACGAAAAATAACCTTTGTTTTATCGCTTATGTGATTTTCACATTCAATACACCAAATTAAATCGAATGACCCATCTGCAAATGGCTGATTCAATGCATCTGCCACTTCAAAGGAAACCTGCTATGTACGTTTTAGCAGCTATTAGAAAAAGAAAGCAGCACTACTATATATCTGCATAATGATTTTACATCTTTTTCTTTCTTACTTCTCTTTCTAGCATTGTGGTGGCTTTTACTTGGAATTTGGAAGAAAGTTCCGAGTCATTCTACAAAGTTTATTTGAAATGTGACTTGATCAGAATTTAAAACTTGGCATAGTCAATAATATATGGTTAATCTCTCTGTACTGACATGCATAATAATTAATTTGAATTTGAATTTAAAATTTATGTGTTGCACGTGTGGAAAACATCTAAATATAATATTGTATAAATTATTATTTAGTGCATATAAGATTAATTCTACATACATACATATATATACACATACACACATATATGTATGTATATATGCATGTATATATGCATGTGTGTGCATGTTGTGTGTGTGTATGTATGTATATATATATACATGTATATTTGTATGTATATATACATATATACACATGCACATCTATATATATATATATGTATATGTATATGTACACACATAGGTATGTAACCAAATTCAAGAGTTAACATCATTACCTAAGATTATTGATAATACATATTTGAATTCAATTCTATTACGAGATAATCTTATCCCCTAAAATTTAGGATTTAAAAATTTTGCATTTTTAGTGTATAAAAAGTAAAGGTGAGGATGGATAATCAAAACAAAACTATCACAAATTAGGATTCTTGAAACTTTTGAGTATCAGGTTTGCTTTCATGAACACAAAAGTGGGGAGGCTTTGGGAACATTCAAGAGCTAGTCTCAGGAATGCTGAAACTTTTCTTTTTTTCTTCCACGCTTTGAAATTGTTTGTTGTTGTTGTTGAAATATTTTTGCTTTAACTTTCTTCGCTACAATTTGTTTAGTTCATATGTAACTTCATTCTTTGTCTATTATCTTTCTCATAGAAATAAACAGGTAATATAAGTATGTGCGTGTGCATGGGTTACCATCTAGTATTCTATAAAATTGCACCTCTTGCTTTATATGGATTAAAAGATTGGGGAAAATCTGTTAAAAGGGCGAGTCTGACTTGTGACTAATGATAATGATTCACCCTGTTCACTAAGAACGTTAATTGTAGTAGCTCTTTTAACAAAATCTACTGCAAAATGTGCACAACAAGGTCTACATGATATCCAAAATTCAATACAAGTATCTTTTATACTCAAAATCTAAGAAGTGTGTCCTTTACATGAGATAATCATCTATTATCAGGTTCACAATTTTTTTCAAAACCATAGTATGCACTCTGTCAGCATAGTCTTAGTATGCACTCTGTCATCATTCCTTAAGAAATGGAAGAACGAAAATTTTTACTCATTGTGCAGTTGCATAAAAAGAGTGAGCGGCGAGGGTGATTTAACAATTGATAACTTCTTGCAAATCGTTCAAAATTGTAACACGGAGAGTTCATACAAACCTGGCTTTCTAATCCTTGGGCAAGCTCTTTCAGCCTCAACTGGGCTAAGGGTGATGCCTTTACATTGAGAACCATATTTACTTGCTAGGTGCTGCCACCAATGCAGCATCCAACATCAAGTATTTTTCTTGGTTTCTTAGATGGATCCTCTGCATATTATTTCATGATAAATAATGCCGGTTGGTTGACTGTTAAACAAAAAATGACCAAGTTGGGGAGGAGAAAAAACTAGAAATTATGAGGAGGATGTTTCACTAGGAAAGAAAATAGACACATTGAAAAGCAATCAAACCATTTTTTTTTCAATGTGTGCATGACCTAAACCCAGAGTACCAATTACAGAAATTGCATATGATTGCCCAGAAAAAACAAATTCTATCCTTAATGTATATTCACATTGCATCAGGCTTGTCCAAATTATAGAACTAATCCTGTAATTTGACCAATTTGTATTCTAACCTTTTGAATAGCCAAATACCCCTAAATCCATTGCAAATGTAGCCAAAGAAAAACTAAAGCTACTAAAATGAGAAAGAAAAGGAAAGACCAAAGAAAAAAGAAAAATAAAATGTTGCTTCTGTTTTTATCCTTCCCCAATTGATTATCCCCATTTACATGTGCATGTACTATTGGGTGTAGAATTTGGTACTTCAATTCAAAATAAGGGATTTAAAATTTCTGTTTTGATTTTACGTCAGAGGTTTAAACCCTACATCCATACCTTATAGTTAAAATATTCAAAAAGTGTGACAGAGCACCTCTTTGGTTTAAATGAACTTGCTTGCTCTCTAATCCGTTATACAACCTAGTTGGATTTCTTCTCTGTAGGGTAAAATAGTATATATGTTGTTGATTGATTAAAAAAAATATTGAAATGGTGTTTTTTGGTCATGAACTAAAGGTTGTATTTTCTTTCCTATATGTGAAGAAGTATTTGACTTGAAAGGAAATAATAGAATTAATCTGAGGGCTTTGTTTAATTGCCAATATTGTATTTAAAGTGAGGGCCGGGAAGTTGACAAATGTTTTGCTACTGGGGGATTCGACTGTAATCAGATCACATCACAAGGCATACTTTTTAATTAGGTCAAATCTCAGGAAATATGATTGAAATTGACCCAATTTTGAGTGATACCAATAAAAATATGTGTTGATTTTTCGAAGGTAAGCAATATTTTGTGTTGTTAAGAACAAGATACATGACTAGCACAATTGGCAGAGAAATGATATTCCATCTTAGATAATTCCTTAATATTAGGTGTCTGTTTAACATTAGAATAAATTTTATATACATTGTAATTATATATACTATCAAATTCAAATTTTGTATATATATTATATATTTAATGGTGATAGTGTATGCACTGACAGTTTTTATAAGATTAATCCTTTTATGACGACTTATTGAGAAGTATTTCACGTAATAGAGATTCTGACAAGAGCACTTATTTAGTGTTCAATTATATCATTTGGGTGCAAAGTTACATAAGTGCCTTTTCTATTAGAAATATTTTATCAATTTATTTAGTTCAAAGTTCATGATAAAATGGTCAAATTTCATTTTTATGATTTTTTTGAAATACAAAAGTTATTTAAAAAATACTAATTTTGAGATCGTATTAAAAGTGCTTCGAGATAAAAAGCTTTGCCCCTAAACTTGCAGGTTTCGAAACAATTTAAAATGGCTTCTATCGCCCAAAATATTTCTTTAGCAAAAGCATCACATTCCCCAAAACTCTTTAAGATTCGGTAAAGGTTGACTTAATAAATGGAAAATTCTATCCAAAGATTCAGTGCCTTGGCTCCAAGTAACTCCGGTATAGGGATGTCAACCGGGTCAAAATCGGTACATTCAGACCCAAATCCGACATGTAATAAACTAGTTTAGATCCGGATTCAGATTTTGACGGGGACCAATATATAGTTTCGGATTCGAATTTCATCAGATCCAAATTTGAGTCGGATATATCCAAATTTTAAAATTAATAATTTTTAATTAATTTTAAAATTTTATTTTTAGATATAAACTTTGGCAACACAATATTAACAATACAATAAGATTAGTTCTAACAATTGTTTGATTTATCAAAACTATTTTTTAAAAAATAATAAGTAGGTTAGCAACAAATTTTTAATGAACATGTAATTTTTTTTATTAAACTATCTATATTAAATAGATTCACGTCCAAAACGGGTCGGAGCCTATACAAATTGATAGCCATGGTAGATGACTCAACGAAGTCACAATCGAAATTAATGGGAATTATCTTCACCCAAGTAAAAAGCTTAGCTCTGCGGCAAAGTACTTGGAGAAAGAGAAGAAAACTGCCATTGAATATCTTAAGAGAGGTGGGCTGAAGATACTCGACACAGAGGCAAAACGGAGGGCCGCCTCGATCATGCGAGTCTGAGCAGAATGGACATCAGAACCAGGGATAACGGAGCTAGTCACAGAAGCCCGTATGGAGGTATCCCCAACTAGATCCTCTACTACTTTAGATTGGACATCATATGCCATGGCAATTGCCTTGTTCATCTTCTCTGTCTCCACCTTTCCGTCTGTATCCATCTTCTCCTTCTCCATTATTGTTGGTTGTATCGCACAATCCTGTTAACCTTAAGTTTTAGAGCCAAACTAATGAAGGACAGAAAGAAAGAAGGCTTTTTTCTTTTTCAGGGTCACATAATATGCAGGTACTAATTCTTTTCTGCTAGACAGCAAGTGTTGCTCTGGGAATACTTTTGAAAGAGTCTTAGATATGGAATGTTAAAGAGTATTTCTGCGGGGGAAAAATTTTCCTGTCAGGGCACAATTCCTCCTCCTTCCCTAATAGAAAAGAACAATAAAATTTGCATTAGTATGACATTAGCAAATGGGCCGAAGCAACCTTCACTTTTTTATTCCGGATCTAAGCAAAAGAGAAATCCCATATATTAGCATGCAAACAGCTGCTGGATTTTCCAATAACGAAGAAAATCAAACGTCTGAAACTGATAGCCCCCAAAATTTTTACCCAAAAAAAAAATCAATTAATGAAGTGGACCACAGAAATTGAGAGCCAGGTATATAATAATTACCTAGCTAGCAAAGAACAAAAGCTTCAACGTGCCCTGAGAAACAAAGCAGCACGCAATACAACTTGTGAGAAGAACGAGAGAGAGGGAGAGAGAGAGAGAGAGGGAACAATGTGGCACTGAGCGTATTGGCTTTCATTGACTATAAAGATACTAGCATGACAAAATCTGCTTGTAAATGTGTTCCAATGCGTGGGGATATTTATGTAAAACTCTTTTGAGATTGACGGATTTTTGATATAAGTACAAATTTAATTTCGAAATATACCCGTTTTAATTATAAATATACAGGTCAAATTAGTAATTTAGGACAAATATTGGATCGATCCCACAGGAAGTAACTTTCCAAGCACTAGATCCTTACTTACTCTATTATCTAGACTAATGATAGATTTAAGCAAGAGAATTTGGACTAATTACTTAGAATATAACCGAACAAAAGAAAAATCGCACGTCTACGGCCTCTGACAGGAGTGTGTGCATACTTATGGGTACCGGCCGGTACCCAATTGAAATTTATTTTTTTTAAAAAAAAGAGTCGGCCCCGTAGCCGACAAGACCTGCTGTGCTGCCGGGCTCTGCCGGGCTGACACAGCCCGGCAGCTAGGCCTATTTCTTAAAAAAAAAAATTTGGTGCCGGGCGACCTCTGTTTTTGAAGAAGAGCAATTGATTATTGTAGCCAAACAAACAGCATGGGTGCTTGCTCTAGGCAAAATTGCTAGTATTATGTTAGAGTTTTTGTTCATTAAAACGTTTGAAAGAAATCCTCATAATCATCATCATTTTTTTTTGCTCCGTTTTGGTATATGAATTGGCGAATCTTCAAGTGAAAGTTGATATGATTAATGAGTTTGGATTAGTTAACTCAGGGATGCATAGCGGTACTTGAAACTAATGAAATGGAAAAATACCATACAGACATGCATGCATACATCATGGTATTAAGATGGCAAAGTGTACATGTAACCTACAGGCTGTAAAGCTTCAATAAAGCTCAATAATTAGATCAACTTTTTTCTTGTTTCTTTTTTTTTGGCAGATTACAATAAAAGCTCTCTTAAAAATTTATTCATTATCTAATATTTAATACTTATATTTAATACTTGTATACTATTATAATATAAGTAACTATATATCATTAAGTCGATTGAATAATATGTAAGTAGTTTTTTTTGTGGCATTTGAAGTAGTTATCTATTAAGTTTCAATTGAAATAAAGATTTTATAATTATTTGTAATTATGCAATATAAAAATCAATGTAAGATGAACATAAATATAAATACCCGAAATTGTATGATTGAAATATTTGATTTAATATGCTTGAAAGACAAGAAGAAATGGCAAGAAGTTTTTTAAAAATTAATGTGAGTTCTATATAGTGTCAATCACCTTTATTTATTATTATAATCGTAATACCTGATTATAACTGATTAAAACTCAAATCCTAATACTATTTACAACTAAAGTTACTATATACTCAAATTAAAATTTTGCTTTTTCCCCAAATTTTTTTTTTATATATGATGTATGTTTTATCATTTGTTAATAATTAATATAACAAAAAGATGCTATTTAGGCTAATATGTCTCAATAACGTGGATTATTTTTAAGGAATTTAATGAGAATTAGACCACACTTTTTATGGATCCAATCTAATTCACATTTTATTTCATTTGAAATATAATTATTTAGAACATTAGGCACCAAAAAATACGAAGTAAAACTTTTGAATAATTCTAACTTGTTTTGAGCGTTATGTATTATAGTTTTGTATTAGTTGTCCTAAATTTGGCTAGAATAAAAAATTTGCCATTGTAATTGTTTTGGTCAAAATATCACTTATTAGTTTAACCCATAGACCAAATGTTGAGGGACCAAAATTGCACATATTCCTTTGTTTTAATCATATTTGACATGTACCACAATATATGTTTTGACACTTACAAAATTCAATAAATAATGTTGAAAATTTCACACATGTTCCAATACAACAATTTCACCCTTTTTATTATTAAAAACTTATATCGGTTGACGTACTAAATCCGACATTCTTTTAAGTTAATTAAATTACGTTCTAAAATTCGAAATGCAGAAATAGGTGAAAACAAGTTTGTTAAATCAATAATTACTTCTATAAGATATTATAGTAAACAAAGGTCATTTTAAACAAAAAATCTCATTCATTTTACAATAAGATGCAGTTCTCAAATTATTGAAAAATTATTTGTTAAATTGATATGTAAGTTTTAATGTACAATATAATTTTATAAATATAAATTTATTATGCAATGCAAACACAAAATAGGCAAAAAATAAAAAGAAGAAAAAATGCAAAACATGACATTGTCAAATTGGGATTTTAAAAACAGCGAGGTACCAGATTCTTTTTCTTTGTTCAGCATTTTTTTTGTCCCGTTATCTGCTTGGTACAATAAGTTCGTTCGGCATTTTTGGTTCACGGGATCTGCCAACCATTTCTTTTTGTCCACAAGCCTGCTACCGCTTTGACCGAATTTTTTTTTTTTTTAGAAATAAGCCTCGTCAGCCCGGCAGCAGGTCCTGTCAGCTACCAGGCTGCCAAGGCCCGGTAGCCGGCTACTTTTTTTTTAAAAAAAAATTCTTCTGGGCTGACTGTCATGTCAGTGTCAAAAAAAAATTTGACTTAGCCCGGTACCCATAAGAGCATCTCCAATGGGGGTGTAACCCCATTACACCCCCCATGACACGGCTCCCCATTGGAGCCGTGTTATGCGTGTAATCCGTTGATTCTTCTTCCCATGGCAACGGTAATATAACATTCCAACGGCACAATTTTCTTCCGATTGAATTTAACATTCCAACGGCTTCCAACGGCATTATTTTTTAGAATTCTATATAAATACACAACACTTTTTACTAAAACATATCCCAATATTCTACTCTATTATTTCTTTTATTCTCTCACACACTTCTACTCTCTCACTCATTTAATTCATTTTTTGTGATTATGGATGAAAATTGGAGTAGTTTTACAAATATGTTAAATACTCCAAATATAGAAAATTCATCATCCTCACAAAAAATTCAAAATGTACAAAATTTAACGAAAGTTAGTACTTTATTTTTTAAAAATAACAAAATTAGTTTTAAAAATTACTTTATTTATTTATGGGATATGAGTTATGCATTATTAAAATAAATATTTGATTAATTGTGGACCCATGCTATTACACCTTGTGGAGTGTAATCCATTGTGAGTGAAAGTGTAATAAAAGAGGAGAAAGTGGAATGCTGACGTGGCATGTGGATTACACTCTATAAAGTGTAATCCATTGTGGATGCTCTAAGTATGCACATAAGTATGCACAGATATTCTGTCAGAGCCGTAGATGTGCGATATTTCTTTTGTTCGGCTATATTCTAAGTAATTTGCCGAGAATTTGTAATTACTACTACCTAACTAATCTTAACTAGATATTTGGAAGGTAATAATAGAGAAAATTCACTAAATACTTTAATCTAGGGATGTAGAGTCCACTTATGACATGAAAGATACAAATAAATAGATTTATCTCTTGTTACGACTCTTGTTTAACTAGGAATTCATTTTCAATATTACAAAATCTCATTCTCATGATGAAATGGCTTAAAATAGACTAGTTTCCCTATATTCATGGTTAATAACTAGATCTACTCTTATTTTCTTCATGAAATGCAAGTTTAATCCATTTAAGTGTACCTCTATTCTTATGAGTCTACTACTCAAGCTCTATTTATGTTGTTCTATCATTATTATCAATTTTTATTGAATAATAACAACTAAAAGCTTGTTATTGGTGATCAAACAATATCAAGTGATAAGCATGCATAAATAAACAAGTTAATACAAGTTGTAACATGTGTAAAACATATTCACTTCATATCAAATGGCCATAAGTTTCATCTACTCCCTAGATCTAGAAATTTAGCTACTCATATCATATATAACAAGAAAGATCATGGCTTCATTGCATAAACACATATTGAATCACAAGTAAAGATAGATTAATAAAGCTTAGCCAAGATTAGTGAAGAAGCTCCCAATGATATTCTATACCTTCAACAAAATGAGTTATATAATGAAGTCTCCAATTATTCTCACAAAAGTTCTAGTTAGAGAGAACAAACAAGACTAACCACTACGTTCTCATGTTCAAATCTGATGAGAACTACTTCTGATATGTCCTCTCTATCTCCCTAATGATTCTTACACAATAAGTGTTAGGAGAATCAAAAAATGGTTTTTGGACAAGACATAAAGCTCTTTTTTTCTTCCAAAATGTTCCTTGAACATGTGTAGCCGAAATTCTTGTCTGGAGTAGAGCTGGAAAGTTGTGTGAAAGTAGAGCAAGTGGCTGAGAAAATTGCAGAAATCAGGCTGCAATACGCGACTACAGAATACGCTGTTTCAACCCACGTATTGCCAAGTCGCATATTCACTTATGTGAATTTGACCTCACTTCAACTGCTATTTTCTCAATGATAGAGGCTGAACTATGTCAAATTCAAAACATGAAATTGTATCCCTCTAAGTTAGCATTGCAATGCTTGAAGAATCATCCAATTTGAAGCTCTGTGGACCGAGATATGACTAAAATACCATCAACTAATCAGAGCTCAATTCCAGCACTTGACCTTACACATGCACTTATGTTTTTTGACTTTGTGACCAGGAAAACAACTGAACTAAATTTCGATATCTTCATACCAAATGTAGATATATCTCTTAACTTCAAAATGGTATAAGAATCATCTCAATCTAATATATGTAGCTCAAGTTATAGCTGAAATACGAAGATGCATCAAAACTGTCTTCACTTGCATTTCTCCATTTGAATGTTTTTCCCTTCATGTATTTTTTAAACGTCTTCAAATCATCAATAATTATCCAATTCTCTTCTCAATTAATTCCATTTTATGATTGAATTATTAATCCTACAAAAACATGAAGTTTTCACCATTAGAATCCATAAAAATGCAATTTTTGCTACTTGAACTACAAAATGTATATTTTTACCAAAACCCTAACTAATTAGTTATAAAACTAAATAAAACACATAAAAACTAACTAATAAAACACTTAAAATATACTCTTATCAGAGGTTTATAACAATTTCATGTTGCTCCATTCAAGTTTTTGAAAAGTTACAATGATCTCCTTTATTTGGACGTCTAGATAATATGTGTCGTTCATATTAAATAAAATTTAATGTCAAGGTACAAGAAGGGATTTACTTCCAAAGTTAACCTTGCTCTGATTTTTTAAGGCTTTTTTTTTTCAGCTGCTTAATAAGTCGAACTCGTGATCTTTTGGTTACAAGACAAGGTGTCTTATTGATTAATATGCACTTATTTATCATACTCTCAAGAGTACGCAACCTCTTTTTTTATATCCAATTACCATTCTCTTTTCCTAACTATATAATTACAAAAATATGTACTGAAGGTAAACTAAAAGGCAAATTAAGAAAGACCAAAATTTGTAATGTTCCTCCATTAGCTCCCTTGATTTGCCTTGAAAAGTCCTAGATTGATTATTTCTCATGCAAAATAGCTGACTAGGAATAAATATTAAGTAAAACCATAAACATAAGGGACCAAAATAGTAAACTCCGCAATGGATAATGTCCAATGCATATAAGAAAAGGTGGTTACTTATAAGTTTATATGTTGATCATAACTCAATTACGTATCCGTCCAAATTCATCCATTAATAAGTAGATTTGAATATGCAATGAATTTTGAATGTGTTCAAAAGGAGACACAGTTGAACTCATTTAATTGGTGCATAATAGATAGGCTCGCATTGCCCATTGATACCTATTTAAAAATAATGTTATATTCAAACTAAATTTTGGTGAATGTTCAATAGATAAATTTGAATTTCTTACCCACCTAATAATAATAAAATGCCATTATTTCTTATTAACAACAACTGGAAAAAGAACATAACATACTAAAAAAGAACAAGTAATATTTTAAACAGGTCATAAACATGTAATTGGATATACCAATACCCATTTATTAAATTAATGAATATAAATAAGTTGATCGATTTTGAACCATTTATTAAATAGGTATAAATGAATTGATCTAATTATAGCCATTATCCATACTCATACAAACCAATCCCAATCACATTTTGACACTTCTAACTTTTAGTATGATAAGCTTTGCATGTGTAGTATTGTTGTATTAATGATACCATCCAGAACTAAACATGTAAATCCAATTGAAGAAAGAATTATTAAACTGTAAAGATTGAAATGCACAAGACAAACATAATCTAATAAGATCAAAGCTATTTGAATAAGATCGGAATCCAAATAAAAGAGATCAACAACTAGAATCACGTAAGCAAGAGGTATAACTACCCCTTAACACAGTTTTTTATCATCTCATGAGTCACGCAGTTATATTTTTTTTTTATTTTCTATTCGTACTAAGTTCGAAGTCAATTGAATATATCCACCACATAAATGCAAATCACAGCTCAAATGAAATGTAAGAATCAACATCCAAGAAACCATTATTGTGTGAGATTGAGGATAAGATGGCTATTCAGATTTGATAAGGTCTTGATTTGGCCCGTCCATGTGAAATCATTAAGTTCTGATTAGGGGTATATTCGAGTCAAGTCGAGCTCAAGCTCAAACTCAACTTCAGTTTATTTTACTCAAGTTCGAGTTTAATTAAATCTAATCGAATCAAGTGGAACTCAATCGAGTTTATTCGAGTGTAATCGAGTTTAATCGAGTCTAATCAAACGCACATAACAAAAATTAATATTTTGCATATAATCTTGAATAAAGGATATTATTGACATTTCATAAAAATAAATATAAAAAATTAAAAATATATATTATAAAAAACTTGATTAGATTGTCGAACTTTTGAATACAAAATATTGAAGTTCGAGCTTGACTCGTGAGCACAAATATTCTACGAGATAAGCTTTAGCTGGGGATCGCAGCAAATTGTCCGTCCCCTGATTTTCCCTCTGTCTCCTGATCAGAAGAAAATGTAAGAAACGATATCCAGAAACCATTATTGTGCATAACAGATTGTTTTGCACAGAAAAAGTGCCAGCCAACTCAGAGCTTAGAAGAAATAAACGGTTGTTGAGGAATCAATGCCAAGAAGCCATCGTTATAAAAATTAAGCAGACGGACAACTATAGAGTTAATAAATCAAAGTTTTCCAATGAGTACAAATATAAATCCCACGCTAGCTGTCCTAATCTTGTATCAGGAAATATAAAGTTTTTTTTTTTTGAAAAGCAGGAAATATAAAGTTGAAAAACATATCGTGGTGGTTTCACGCGACCAGGATAAATTAAGACCTTATCAAATCCGTTGGTATTACTAAATATATAATAGAGTGCTGTGTCTTGTTGCACTCTATCCAAAGCTAGGTCTTTTGGAGCCTAAATAGTTATATGAGACCTCAGCAAGGCAGTAACACTAAGCATACAATTTTTTGTTTGAAAGCATACCGTTACTATCCGTGGTATATGGGCTAATTTCTCAGATTATAGTCAAAAAAATAAAAAGTCCGTGAATTGATGCTCTGATAGAGTTCATGTACTAAACTATATCTGCCATGCTGACGAAGCACGACAGGATAATTAATTTTTTTTTTAAAATGACAAAGGCTACCATACTTACTAAGCACGACAGCTAGGTATATGGAACAGCAAAAAAGAAGTAGTTGAAGAAGTAGAGGGAAAGAGTTAATGGCAGTAGTAATAGTAGCGCCACTAGTATTGAGATGATAAGAGAAGAACCTTTGGGATTTGGTAAAGATTGAAGATGTTGTTGCTGTTGTGGAGATGGACTCGGGCATAGGCTGTCAACGGTCTGGGCCCGGGTACGGGCAGGTATATAGAATCGTGATCCGAACCCATTTTATCTAACAAAAAAGCGGGTCGGATACGAGATATATTATTCCAAATCGTATTTGACCCGAACCCATTTTAATTAATTAATAATTAGAAAAATATACCAATCTATCAGAAATCACCAAAAGGCATACACGTTCTTTCATTCCCCAATTTTTCGAGCCCTAATACCCCCGCCACCGCACATCTCCCTCTCACTCTCTTTTCTCTTTTGTTGTGCCTCCACCCTCTGCCAGTCCGTTGTGGAACAGGCGAAACCAAATCCATCTCTAACGCCTGACGATGACGGTTGCAGCTCTAAAGAAGCCCAGCTCTTCTAGGCTTCTAGCAGCCCAGCTCTCTTTCTCACCGTCACAGGTAAGCTCCGTAGATGCTCCTTGTCCAGTAAGCCTTATGGCTTATGGTTTAAGCTGTAAAAGTTGAGCATCGAATTTTGGATTGTTTGGTCCTCGTGTCACTGATTCAATCAGAGGGACTTGTAGCAATTTTAGACTGGTCATCTTGTTTGTCTGCAGTAATTAATTTTCCCAAATGTGGCCAGATTTCTATTTCGGCAATAAAAAAAGGATTTTTATTTGGAGTAAATTTTTGGATTAATTGCATTTTGCACTCCTCCACTATGCGTAGATTGCATTTTGCATCTTCAACTATGTGAACTCATTATTATTTTGCATTTTGCAGCGAGCTATGTGAAACTCGAAATTTTCATTTTTTTTAAATCTCTAAAAATTTTGTTTCAATATGACTA
Source organism: Coffea arabica (assembly GCF_036785885.1). Lineage (NCBI taxonomy): Eukaryota > Viridiplantae > Streptophyta > Magnoliopsida > Gentianales > Rubiaceae > Coffea > Coffea arabica. The sequence goes on from NC_092321.1 coordinate 18,277,052, forward strand.
GATTAGTGTAATTGGTCTAATTATGTGAGATCCTGTTGGGCCACGCTTTCTTTGTAGTTCACTTCTGAAACCTCTCAGGTTAAATTTACTTCCTTCACATAAATTGGCATTGGTCGTATGCCTCAGTTTGCAAACATTAAACGAACTTGTATCCTACTTCTGAATGCTTGAGGAAGCAAAATACTGTTTCTTTCTCACAAGCCTTAGCTAAGATTTAATGATGATTGAAGTTAAATAATCTGGCCAGCTGCCTAACATTTTTAGTGAAATATTTTGAGTAATCTGTATTTGAGTAAGACCAATTTCTTTTCTTATTTGGTTTTTTTTTGAGTAATCTGTATTAGTTAGTAATTAGTTTACAAATGTATTTTATCCTCATTTTTATTGCAGAAAATTGTGAAACTTGAGAGCCATGAAGACTATTGTAATTTACAAGGCAATAGGATTTCATTTGTTGGTTGATATATTTGATATTTAATGCTTGATTGGACTTTGTAGAAATTATAATTTGTTGGATGTCATATTGGCTTTGTTGCTAATATATGACTTGGTAGTTTGTAGATTGATTTGTGGTTGGCTTTAGAATGGCTATTGTAAGTGGTTTGTGATTTATATTTATGATTGGCTTTGAATAACTTTGTAATTTACTGTAAAACATGTTTCATCTGTAATTTTCGTGTAGCAAAGTTCCATTCTGATGATGTAGCAAAATCAGGCTTTTTGATGGGCCTTATCCGGGTAGGCCCGACCCGGACCCGATCCCGGGACCCGCGCGGGTGCGGTTCCGACAGAAAGATTAAGAGACCTGTCAAATATTTGGACTGGGTCCGGAATTAATACAGTATGACGAATCCGAGTCTGGATTTATCAATTCCGGCTCGGATCCGACTCGTTGACAGGCCTACTCGAGCATGCCTCCCTTCTTTAAACCGCACAACGAATTTACTCTGGCATTCTCTTTCTTCCTCCTTTTGGCTTGTAATTAGGGATAATTTTAAAAACCTCAGTTTATGATAATTTCACTTGATTTCATTTTAAGTTTTAAAAATTACACCTACCTCCCTTACCAATTTAAAATGACAATACTAATTTTAATATTTTAATAAAACTCCTTTTTCTGATAACTTTTAATATTGTCCAATATTTTTGCAATTTTTAATCCCTAATATCTATCCAGATCAAATGTTAAACTAGCAATATTTTTTTGATAACTTTTAATATGATCCAATTTTTTTGTAACTCATTTTTTTGGTATCAAAATTAAGAATAAATCAACAATAATTAAAACTAAATGGCCCAAAATTGCTATGAAACTATGGTCGTTTCATCATTCTAATAATCCGTAAACTTTTATTAAAAAAATAGTCCATAAACTTAAAAATAAAGATAACATTTTCTTCTTTATTTTAAAAAAATCTATATCCCCAATAAAGCACCATGAAAAAGTCTATTATAGCAAAAAATTTATTATTATAGTTAACTATCAAATAATATATATTGGCATGAAAAATTTGAGACTCTTTTTCTTTTACAATTGTGCCAAATTACTTTACAATTGTTTAGAAGAACAAATTTAAACTTTATAAGATACGATTATTTATTAAATTTTTTATCCTATTTTAAGGTTTGGTTACCAAAGTATCAAATTAAGAGAGGTAAGTATAATTTTTAAAACTTCAAGGAAATCAAATAAAATAATAAAAAATTTCAGAGAAGGCTTCTGAAATTATGCATTTAATTACTTGCTCCTATTTTCACGGCTTTACTGGACTAGACTAGATCAGAATTCAATATTCTTTACCGTTTCAACGGCCTAAATCCACGGCTTCCTTGCTTCTTGCTTGCATCCCAAGGTTGACGTGCTTAGGTGCCCAATTATTGGATGCCATGCTAACTAAGCACGGTAGCCTTTGTTATTTAAAAAAAAAATTAGACTACCCTATCGTGCGTGTACTTCGTCAACACGGTAGATATAGTTTAATACATGAACTTTGTTAAACCAACAATTTAGGGACATTTTATTCTTTTGGCTATAATATGAAAAATTAACCGTATGATTCTTTCAGGGGGTTACTACAGATACCACTATAACATATTAATTTGAAGTGTCTGATAAGAGAATATTTATCATATATTTTGTACAAGTTTGGCATGAACTTTTGGTATATTTTGTGAAGATTAAAGCTATATTTGAATACTTTTTGTGATAATTGATTAAATTTTGTTTAAGTGTTCAAAACTTGATAAATGAGTGGATTAATGTGTTAATTTTGTGAAATTATGAAGGATATGGATAAATGGAATTCATGCACGAGAGAAAGGAATCGTAAGAATCGTCCTGAGGATAAAGTACAAGAGAACTAGGGAGCAAAAATGAAGGAAAAAGGGAAGAAGTGAAAAACTGGAAATTCAAGAGCACGGATCCGAGCTCGGATCCGTGTGCTCTAAGGGAGATCCGAGCCCTCGTGTATTTTTGCGGGACTAGGTATCCGAGGCCTTAAGGATCTTAGCTCGAATCAATCATAAAAGTCCTCGGATCCCAGAGATCATCCGAGGCTCGGATCTGTCTCTTTCCTCAGCAAGTGGCTCAGTCGTTTTTCTTACTTTTCACTCAACTTTCCAGCTATCTTTTGAGAGGAAAAACGGTGGCACATGCTTCTGCAACAAAAGAGAAGACCAAATGAGTTGTAGACAAAAGAAAAATATCATATCTTTGACTTCTCACACACAATCTTGTGAAGCAAATCATGAAGGAAGAGAAAATGTCTTCTACTATCTTTTTATGCAGAAAAACAAGGGAGAAGCCAGATATCTTCTTACATAGCTAGTTTTCCTTCTGGTGACAATTTTTCTCTCTAGCTAGGTGTTCTTGAAGAAGCATTTTGGAGGTTTCACTTGTAATCATCTTGTGCAAGAATATAGCAGAAATTTGAAGGCTTCACCATTAATTGGCTAAGCTTTCCTTTATCTTACTTGTACTTGTACTTAATGATATTTTGTATGAATAAATTTGTGAGTTTAATTGTTATATCATTTATGAGTAGCTAAACTCCTTTATCTAGAGAGTAGATGAAACTTATGGCTATATTATATGAATTGAATGTGTTTTACTCTTGTTATATCTTGTGTTAACTTGTCTACTTGTGAAATTATAATCATTTGTTACTGACTGATCACCATTAACATGTTTTTAGTTGTTATTATGCAATGAGAATTGGTAGTAGTAATGAAAAAGCATGAGTAGAACTTAAATTGTATGTTCATGAAAATAGAGATACACTTGAGTGGATTGTTTAGCATTTTATGCAAGAAAACAGAGTAGTATTAGTATTTTACCATGAAAATAGGAAAAACTAAACTACTCTAGGCCATTTCATCATGATAATGAGGATTGAAAAATCTGGAAATAAGTCCTTAGTTAATCAAGAAAAATAACAAGTGGTAAAACTGTTTATTTGTAATATGTATGCCGTAAGTGGAATTTATTTCCCTAGATTCCTTCTTGAGTGAAATTCTTCATTTGTATTTAGCACTTGTTAAGTTAGAATTGCAGAACAGAACTGTAGACAATTTCATTATATTTCTCTGCTCAAGGATATCCAATGTTCTAAATAATAGAGAAAATAAGGATCTAGTAATTGTTTAAATTTGCTCCTCGTGGGATCGACCACATATACACTTTGTACTACAATTTTGGCCTGTATACTTGCAGCCTAATGGGTGTAATATTGGAATTAAACTTGTGTTGATATAAAAATTCCGTCAAGTTTTTGGTGCCGTTGCCGGGGAACGGCAATATTATAGTCTAATCATCTCTATTAATTTAAATATTTTCATTGTTTGATTCTGTATTTAAGTTGTTTATAGTTGAGTTTTATAAAATAGAGTTGCATAATTTCAGTATTTTCATTTGTAGTGTATGCACCGATCAAGTCGAGAAGTGACACCTTTCAATCCTGAAATTGAGAGAACACTACGGAGACAAAGGAGAAATACACAGCATCAAGAAGAGCAAGAAGTTTGGTAGCCAATAGAGGAAATTTTGATAGAATTACCATTTGAGGAAGAAATGACGGAAAATGAACCAAATAGACGAATCCTGCGAGATTTCGCTTTACCGGGAACACAAGGTTCTCAAACTAGCATTGCAAGACCAACGGTAAATGCTAATAACTTTGAGATAAAACCATCACTGATTCAAATGGTACAACAATCTCAATATGGAGGTAATGCTACCGAGGATCCAAATTCTCATTTGTCAATGTTTCTTGAAATTTGTGATACAATTAAGTTTAATGGTGTTAGTGATGATGCAATTAAACTTCGATTGTTTCCATTTTCGTTAAGGGACAAGGCAAAGGTTTGGTTACAATCTCATCCTCCGAACACTTTCACTACTTGGGTTGAATTAGCTAAGGTTTTTTTCAATAAATTCTTTCCACCTGAAAAAACTGCTAAATTGAGAATGGATATAACTAGTTTTTCTCAACAGGAAGGAGAGACATTGTATGAAACATGGGAGCCCTATCGGAAATTACAGCGAAGATGTCCTCATCATGGTTTACCGGATTGGCTTCTGGTCCAAATATTTTACAATGGTGTCACCTATCCAACTAAGACGGATGTTGATGCGGCTGCTGGAAGAGTATTGATGGAAAAAACAGCCGAAGAAGCTCAACAATTAATCGAAAAGATGGCTGCTAACAACTATCAATGGGCAAACGAAAGAGGTAATATAAGGAGAACCGCAGGTATGCTTGAGGTAGACACTTTAAATATGCTAAGTGCAAAAATGGATAATATGGTTAAAATGCTTAAGAGGCATGTTGGTTCTAACTCTAATCAAGGAGTAATTGTCGCATGTTGTACTACTTGTGGCAGAGATCACGATGATTCTATGTGTTCTAGCAGTGAGCAGGTGCAAAACAATTACAACCGTCCACCCCAAAACAATTCATATTCCAATACCTACAATCCAGGATGGCGGAATCACCTGAATTTTGGATGGAAAGATCAAGGCAACCAACAACGACCAGTGAATCCACCGAATTTTTAACTTAAAGAACCACCTCCGGAGTCAATATCAGCTTGGGAATTGACAATTGAAAAATTGGCAAATGTATCAAATGATAAGATTGAAAAGTTAGCCAATGCTACTACTCAGCGGTTTGAAAGAATTGAACGAAGGATGGACCAACTCACCAATATGTATAGAAATGTTGAGGTCCAACTGGGACAAATTGCTAATGCAGTAAATAATCGCAACCAAGGGGATTTGTCGAGCAAAATTGAGGTGAATCCAAGGGAGCATGTAAAGGCTATAACCCTCCGTAGTGGTAAGGAAGTGGGTGAGACACTTGTAGTTGAAGATTAAGGAGCACAGTCCAGTGAGTTAGTAAAGGAAGGCAAGAAAATGAAAGGAAAAGAAAAGGTGGAAGAAAATGAGTCACAAATTGAAGATACAACACCAATTCCTCCACCGGTGCCATTTCCTTAGAGATTGAAACCTTCCAGAAATGATAAGGAATTTGAGAAGTTTGTCAACATTTTTAAGCAATTACATATTAACATACCATTTGTTGATGCTATTTTGCAGATTCCTTCATATGCAAAGTTTCTCAATGAGATAATGACCAAGAAGAGGAAGTTGGTAGATAGTGAGATAATTGTATTAACGGAAGAATGTAGTGCTATCATACAAAACAAGTTGCCACCAAAGTTGAAAGATCCAGGAAGTTTCACAGTTCCTTGCACCATTGGTAATGTAGAATTTTCTAAAGCACTTTGTGATCTTGGTGCAAGTGTTTCATTGATCCCTTTAACTAGGCAATTGGGGTTGAAAGAGTTGAAATGTACTAACATTTCCTTGTAATTGGCTGATAGGTCTATTAGACATCCAATGGGCATATTGGAGAATGTACTCATTAAAGTGCAGAAATTCATTATTCCTATTGATTTTGTTATTTTAGATATGGAGAAAGATGTTAATATACCTATTATACTGGGCAGACCATTTCTGACCACTGCAGGTACAATAATAGATGTCAAACGAGGTAAGTTCAAGTTTCAAATCAGTGAAGAGGAAGTGGAATTCGATTTGAGTAAAGTGGAGAAATATCCCTCTTTTACCGATGATATGTATTCTGATTGACTTATGTGATGAATTGACATTAGAAATGAGTCAAGTTAATCTTGATAATGATTCTCTTGAACTTTGTCTTAATGGTGTAGGCTTACAAGAGGAACAAGTTGAAGAAATGACTGAATTTTTGCAGGCACAGGTTCCTTACAAAAGGAGAAATGCGTATGAGGAGTTAGGATTGAGCAAAGGACTACCTCCACCATCGTGTGAGCAAGCTCCACGGCTTGAGTTTAAGCCACTGCCTAAACTCCTCAAATATGCATTTTTTTGGAGAAAAAGAGATATTATCAGTGATTGTAAGTGTTGCACTAGATGAGGAACAACTGAACAAGCTCTTACGTGTCTTGAGGAAGCATTTAAAGGCCATAGGATGGACGATTTCTGATATCAAATGAATCAGTCCAACTATTTGCATGAACAGGATTTTATTAGAAGAAAATTCTAAACCTGTGGTTGAGACTCAAAGGAGGTTAAATCCAAATATGAAAGAACTGGTAAGAATAGAGATTCTTAAATGGCTGGACGCAGGTATAATCTTTTCAATTTCTGATAGTGTTTAGATTTCTCCTATCCATGTATTGCCAAAGAAAGGGGGGACAATCATAGTACGTGGTAAAAATGATGAAATGATTCCTTCTAGGGTTGTAGTTGGGTGGCGAGTTTGTATTGATTATAGAAAACTAAATGTAGCCACTAGAAAAGATCATTTTTCCCTTCCTTTTCTTGATCAAATGGTGGAAAGATTAGCCGGATATGAATTTTATTATTTCTTGGATGATTTTTCAGGATACAATCAAATAAGTATTGTACCGGAAGATCAAGAGAAGACTACATTTACTTGTCCGTATGGCACCTTTGCGTTTCGGAGAATGCCTTTTGGGCTGTGCAATGCACCGGCTACCTTCCAACGTTGCATGATGGCAATTTTCTCTGATTTTAATGAAAAAAATATGGAAATCTTCATTGATGATTTTTCTGTATTTGGATCTACTTATGATCAATGTCTTAACAATTTAGATCTAATTTTGCAGCGATGTGAAGAAACAAACCTTGTACTCAATTGGGAAAAATGTCACTTCATGGTTTGTGACGATATTGTTCTAGGCCGCAAAATTTCTTCTGGAGGTATTGAGGTGGATTAAGCCAAGATAGAGATTATTGAGAAAATGCCTCCACCTATCAATGTGAAAAGCATTCGAAACTTTCTTGGACATGTGGGATTTTATCGACGATTTATTTAGGATTTCTCCAAAATTGCTAAACCTTTATGTGAATTGCTTGCAAAAGATGTTCCTTTTCAATTTAATGATGAGTGTTTACTTGCTTTTAATAGGTTGAAGAAGGAACTTCTCTCCGCACCTATAATAGCATCACTGGATTGGAGCTTACCCTTTGAGTTGATGTGTGACGCAAGTGATTATGCAGTTGGAGCTGTTCTTGGGCAAAAACATGATAAGAAACTTTATGTCATTTATTATGCAAGTAAAATGCTAAATGAATCTCAAATTAATTATGCCACAACAAAAAAAGAGTTGCTAGCAGTGATATTTGCATTGGATAAGTTTAGATCGTACTTAGTAGGATCTAAAGTTATCATTTATACTGACCATGCAACACTCAAATATCTTTTAAATAAGAAAGGTGCAAAATCTCGACTAATTCGATAGATTTTATTATTGTAGGAATTTGATTTGGAGATTAAGAATAAGAAAGGATCTGAGAATTTAGTCGCTGATCATCTTTCTAGACTGAAAAATTTGCATGAAGAAGACCATTCAACCATTAAAAAAGAATTTTCAGATAAGTTTTTAATGGCAATTCATAAGTCATCATGGTATGCTGATTTAGTGAATTTTGTAGTTAGTAGAGTGATACCAAGTGATTTGAATTCTCTCCAAAGGAAAATTTTTTTTAATGATGCTAAACATTACTTTTGGGAGGAACCATTTTTTTACAAATATTGTGCAGATGGAATCATTAGAAGATGTGTTCCGGAAGAAAAGGTATATAATATTTTAATGCATTGTCATACTCTTGAAACGGGAGATCATTTTAGTACAACTAAAACCGTAGCAAAAATATGGCAATTTAGATTTTATTGGCCTACTATGTATCGAGATGCTAGAAATTGGGTTAAAAGTTGTGATCAATGTCAAAGAACCGGTAATATCTCAAGAAAGAATGAAATGCCTCTAACTACATACTTAGAAGTTGAATTATTTGATATTTGGGGCATTAATTTTATTGGACCATTTTCAAACTCATATAATAATAAGTACATCCTTTTAGCAGTTGATTATGTATCTAAATGGGTGGAGGCCATTCCTTCACACACTAATGATGCTAAAGTTGTGCTTAAGTTTCTTAAACGGAATATATTCTGTAGGTTTGGAGTCCCAAAGGCGATAATAAGTGATGAAGGTAAGCATTTTTGCAATAAAATTATTGACACTTTGTTGCTTAAATATAGATGTAGGTATAAAAAGTCACTTCCTTATCATCCTCAAACCAATAGCCAAGCGGAGTTAGCTTACCGGGAAATTAAAGTCATTTTGGAGAAAACTGTAAATCGATCAAGAAAGGATTGGTCAAACAAACTTGAAGATACTTTATGGGCATATAGAACAGCGTTTAAAACGCCGTTAGGAATGTCTCCATATAAGCTTGTTTATGAAAAATTATGTCATTTACTTGTAAAAATAGAGCATAGAGCTTATTGGGCTATTAAGCCTATTAATTTTAATTTTAAATCTGCAGGTGAAAGGAGAATGCTTGAGTTGAGCGAATTGGAAGAATTGCGGTTAATCTCGTATGAGAATGCCAAGATTTACAAAGAAAAAGTGAAATATTGGCATGACAAGCACATTCTTCCAAAGCAATTTGATGAAGGACAAAAGGTGTTATTGTTCAACTCAAGACTTAAATTATTCCAGGGAAAGCTTAAGTCTCAATGGTCGGGACCATTTGAAATAGTCCACACATTTTCTTATGGAGCGGTGGAAATAAAAGGAGAAAATGGTGCTCCATTCAAAGTGAATAGTCAAAGATTGAAGCCTTATTTGGTTAGAGAAAAAGTTCCTAAAGGAGTAATATACTCCTTAGGAAATGCAATGGAGAGTTAAAGAAGCCATAGAAGAGTCGAGCCAACGACTATAAACAAAAGCGCTTGTTGGGAGGCAACCCAATAATAATATTGTGTTTATGTATTTTAAGTGTTTCTTAAATTTTTGATGTGATTTAATTGATTGATTATTTGAGTTTCATTTGTTTGTAGGAGGTACTGGAGGGTGCAACATGCATCTTGGAGGTGCATTTGAAGAATAAGTGCAAAAAGGGAGATTTTCTTATCAAATTGTGCTTTAAGTGTTTACATTTCTCATCCACATATTTCAAGTGCATTTCAAGTACATTCAAGTGAGTTTCAGTGATAACGTGTTTATAAATGCTCATAGACTCATTTGATGTGCATTTCATACCCAAAGGTACCATTTTGGTATAAAAGTGCAAAAATGATCAAAGAACCTCACCCCTTGATTTTCAATGTAGATGTATTTGATGTGTTTTGAGAGTTTGAATTAAGTGTTTATGGTATATTACACTTGCGTGGGGTGTTGAAATTGATAAAATGATTGCCAAAGGTGTATTTTGGAATTTGGTGAAAAAGGGAGAAGAGTTTGGAAAAATTGCAGTTTCTGCAATTATTGCAGAAACGAGAGGATTCGAGCTCGGATCCAAAAACCCAGAAATGATCCGAGCTCGTATCGCTTAAACATCAAAAACTGAAATTGAGGATCCGACCTCGGATCCAGTAAACCCAGATGGATCTGAGGGCTCGTCTGAACAACTGGAACAACGGATCCGAACTCTGTCGGATCCGAGGCCCTACAAAACGATCCGACCTCGGATCGGTTCGCGGATATAGCACAACCGCGGGCTCGTTTCCTCATTTTCCAGTTCCTCCTTTTTCCCTATTCAACCGAAACCCTAATTTTCTTCACCAATTTTTCATTTCAACCACTAAACATCCAATATTTCTTCATAGAAACGTCTCCCAACCCTTTGTGACCATAATCCCTCATTTCATTTGAATCAAAAACATCATTTTTGGGGTTTTCAATCTGCAATATAAGAAAGAGGAGCCGCACTGATTTCTTCACATTTGGGGCGAATTTGGGGTTGTTTCTTCACTAAATTCTGCACAATCATCATCCTACATAATCAATCTACACATTTGAGGTACCAATTTTATAGTTATTCAACATTTTATACTTTCTATTTTTGTCATTTTTATGTTTTTGGGTAATTTCTGCTAAATATTTAATTGTTGAAATTTGTTGTTATAATTGTGCTACATTTTGCTTAAATAGATTGTTATAACTATTTTTTATGCTTAGTTTTGAGTGAATTGTGGATTTATTAGTATTTTGGTGAATTTGTTTCCTCATGTTCTAGGCCAATGTACATCATTCAATTGAAATCTGATGTCACTTGTTTGAAGTCATTATTTAGAAGAGTATTTGAGGTTTATAATATATTTGGTAAGGAGAATAGTTGGAAATCATGTTTGAACTAAATTAGCTTAAAATTGTCTTATCATGATTTTCACGTTTGAAATAAGGTTAATTGAAATCTGACTTTCTTTTTATTCTACCATGAGTTTAAAGAGAAGGTTATAAGTTTTGTTGGAGTTGGATAAACCAACAGCTGTATTGGACAATGTTGGACTTTGTCTGATTCTCTTCGGTTTACTCTCAATATCTTCTGTTTAGTGACTTGGTTTGAAGGTGCTTGTCTGAGGGCAGCCACCCCAATCCTTTGGAATGGCAGCAACTCCATTCACATTTGTGTAGTTGATGATTACTTTGAGTGTTTTTGGGTATTGTTGACAGGGAGAATGGCCCTTTTATAAGGGGAAACTCTGCTGAAATTTTCTTAAAATACTTTCTAATGTGTTTATTACGCTTTAGAAGGGCAATTATTCGCACGAGAAGGGCAATTATTCGCACTCAGACACCTTCGTCAAGTGAGGAACACACACCATCATAATAAGAGGAGTCTCCTGAAGAGGAATCCCCCTCACCTCAGCCACCACGTCGGTCTCGCCAGAAGATCGCGTCCACTAGCCCCGAAGAGCTACCTTCGGACTATGATACCCCTCGATTCACTTCGTTAGAAAACCAACAGTGGTACGAAGTTGGCTTGGACAAGGAGATTATAGTGGAGAAACATTTGGCACCAGAGGTGCATGCACACTACCACATCTCCACGGTATTCAAAAGCCTTGGATGGGAGGACATCCTTCAGTTGCCCAAGCACTACTATCCCAACCTGGTTATGGAGTTCTACGCCAATGTAGAAGATAAACAAAACCACAGTGCCAACCTCATCGTCTCTTGGGTTAGGGGCACGAGAGTGGCTCTCGCTCGAGATACAATTGCCAAAATTGTCAAACTCAAAAAAATTGGAGAAGATGTCAAATTAGCTAAGGAGTTCAAGGCACGTGACTATTGGCAAGTGAGAGAAGCTGTGGTACGCCTTAAGAGTCAGTATCGTGAGCGAGAAAGTTCGAAAAAGCTCACTGTATCGCAGACTCTTTCGAGCATCGGTACCATCTGATATTTTATCTCTTTTCCTTTAATGTGGTACTGAAGAAGAGTGGAAAACGAGAGCTCTGCAACAGTGATTTATACTTTTTGGATAAGATAATGCATGGAATTGGTGGACAATTGACCGGTATTCCTCTACCCAACATCATCATCAGCTACATGCGGACCACAGCTCGCATGAGGGCTGGTGAGACCTGTTTTGGGTTCCCTTGCCTACTCTCCTTGCTCTTTGAGAAGCTTAAGGTTCCTCTCGGAACCGAGCGAGCCATTGTTACTAGGTGTGCCAAAGAGGTAAATGCCTCTATACTCAAGGCTTTGGGCATTCCTATGGATTTCGGAGTAGCTCTAGTTCGGGACACTGGAGAAGCTTCAAATTCAGCTCAACCTCCACCTCACACTGTACCACAAGAGCAAGCTGAAGGCAGTGAGGCACAGCAGACTCTTCCGCCTCCCATTCCACGACCACCACCTCCGTCGCAATCCAAATGGCAAGAGATCCTCAATGCCATTTGTTATATGAAGACACGTGTGATGGAGCGCATTGATCAGACCGAGCGGATGATGACTGAGCATCTCGACGGGCAGGATAGACGTCTTCGAGCGATGGATGATCATTTCCACATCCGCCGGTCATCTACTCCGAACCCTCATCAGGAGGAGGGAAATGTGGGTATTTCACATGGTTCTCAGGGAGTTGAGGAGGCCGTAGACCCTCGGTTCCGAGCAGCCATGAAACTCTTTAGCAGATTGGATCTTTTATTTATTTCTTTTTCTTTTCTTGTGTCAAGCTAAACTTCGCAGCTTTTATTTTTGGATTACCTTGTGCTACTTATGATTTTTGGTACATGTGGCTTCATTTTGAACAGAATTTGGGATGATCGTGAGGATTAAAGGCTTCATATTGCTTCATCATTTATATGAGGGAAGTTTCAGTTTCTTTTACCTTTCTCACAATAAGGACATTGTGAATTTTAAGTGTGGGGGAGGGATTACTTTATCTTATAAATGATTTTGTCTTGAAATGCGTGATGTTTATGGCTTATAATTGTTGAAATGAGGATAATTTTCTGGAATTTGAGGATGTTGGTAGGGAGTTTTATCAATTTTTAAGGGAAAACTCTGTCAAAATTTTTTTTAAAATATTTTCCTATATTCCAAATTTAATGGCCAAAATGTTCAATTCTAAATGCCTAATTCTTCCATTGGATAAAATATTATATGTATTTTGGCAAGGTTTAATTCTCATTGTTGCTTGGAATAAATTATTATGCTATTAGGATTTTTGCATTTTGGAAAGTATATTCGGTTAAATAAGAAAAATTATGCTTAGAATTTTGCATATTTCATGATATTTCTCATTTTTACTTAATTTTATAAATGAGTGATTAATATAGTCAAGACAAGGCCAGATTCATCCTTTGATTTTTCTTATATAGTTTCTATGAGTTTGATGGATTATCTCAAAAAAAAAAAAAACTACTCCAATGATTGACATACTGAGTAACGGGGGTTAGCATCCACAAATGTCAACATTCGCGTCAAAAGGTATTGGAATTAAGATTATGCTTGCAACTTGAATAAGTGAAATGTTGAGTAATCGGGGGTCTTCACCTAAAAGTGTCAGATTTTCACGTAAAAAGGCATTTTCACTATTTAAGTAATGTAAAAGTCAATAAATCCCTCTCATTTGTTAAAGTTTGATGATCATAGGATGAGGACGGCCATGGAATTGATTAGATGATTTGCTTATTTGTGGAATTAGGATAAAATGAGAAATAGAAGTGAATGTGTTTGAATTTAAGGCATAATTATTTTTCTTTAATTGAATATTATGAGTATTTAGTGTAATCTGAGAAATGCCATAATGAGTGATTTCTAGGTTATGAGGAATTAAATTTGACAAAATTATATATTATTTTATCTCTTGAATCATTGTGATAAAGTATGTGTAAAATTGCTTGAAGATAAGCAATGATTCAAGTGTGGGGGAATTTGATAAGAGAATATTTATCATATATTTTGTACAAGTTTGACATGAACTTTTGGTATATTTTGTGAAGATTAAAGCTATATTTGAATACTTTTTGTGATAATTGATTAAATTTTATTTAAATATTCAAAACTTGATAAATGTGTGGATTAATACGTTAATTTTGTGAAATTATGAAGAATATGGATAAATGGAATTCATGCACGATTGAAAGGAATTGTAAGAATCGTCCTGAGGATAAAGTACAAGAGAACTAGGGAGCAAAAATGAATAAAAAATGGAAGAAATGAAAAACTGGAAATTCAAGAGTACGGATCCGAGCTCGGATCCGTGTGCTCTAAGGGAGATCCGAGCCCTTGTGTATTTTTGCGGGACTAGGTATCTGAGGCCTTAAGGATCTGAGCTCGGATCAATCATAAAAGTCCTCGGATCCCAGAGATCCGAGCTCGGATCCAAACTTCACCCCTCGGATCCGAGACTCGGATCTGTCTCTTTTCTCAGCAAGTGGTTCAGTCGTTTTTCTTACTTTTCGCTCAACTTTTCAGCTATCTTTTGAGAGGAAAAATGGTGGCACATGCTTCTACAACAAAAGAGAAGACCAAATGAGTTGTAGACAAAAGAAAAACATCATATCTTTAACTTCTCACACACAATCTTGTGAAGCAAATCACGAAGGAAGAGAAAAGATCTTCTACTATCTTTTTATACAGAAAAACAGGGGAGAAGCCAGATATCTTCTTACGTAGCTAGTTTTCCTTCTGGTGATAATTTTTCTCTCTACCTAGGTGTTCTTGAAGAAGCATTTTGGAGGTTTCACTTGTAATCATCTTGTGCAAGAACATAGCAGAAATTTGAAGGTTTCACCATTAATTGGGTAAGCTTTCCTTTATCTTACTTGTACTTGTACTTAATGATGTTTTGTATGAATAAATTTGTGAGTTTGATTGTTATATCATTTATGAGTAGCTAAACTCCTTTATCTAGGGAGTAGATGAAGTTTATGGCTATATGATTGATAGGGTGTTAATTGTTAGTAATTTTATCGTTAATTCTCCTATTTATCCTTGCCAAATATTGTTTTAATTGTCAATAGATATTTATATTTGGTATTTGGATATAATTTCAGGAAGTGGAGCAGAAAAGAGAAATCTTCTTACAACAAATACTCCACATGTGGGAAGTTTCTAAAAGAAAATACAAGCTAGGCTCCACGGGTGTATTTGTGCTGGAATTAATTGGGATGATGCTTTCTTTCATTATCTAAAGGGGACTACGTAGAAAGCTAGTTCTTATTGTGGGAGATATATTCATTGTTGGCTTTGATGATTAAGCTTTTCCAATTTGCTTCCTACGTCACTAGTTCTCTTAGGAAACTAGTGTTCAAATAAAATAATAAAAAGGCATTGGATGCTTCCTTTTATGGTGGATTGTCTAGGCATGCTTTCAGTGGAAAAGAAGCAAATTGGACTTTTGCTTTTGGTTTTCTTGTCTTGTTTCTTTATGTATCAAGACATTAGACGAGGGAAGGGGGTGAGTGCTTCTAGCTATTAGATTAGTTCGTAGTTTTCTCTCCGGGGATGCTCCATAGGAGAGAATAGGGAGTGGTTTGATTGGTTTGATGTATTTTTCTTCCGTCTCTTCCATGAGACTAAGTATTTTGTATTAGATTTCGGAGAATCAAGTTTCATTTTCAATTACTAGCAAGAATATTTATGTCTTCAAATTTAATTAAATTGCGTGGAGATTTTCTTATGAGGCGTAGCTAATTTTCTACTCTAGTCAATACGAAGACGCAGTCCCAAATATCTGTGAGATCTAATTAATTTTATGTGTTCCTTAATTTTGTTAATATTTGCATGTTTTCTATTTTAATTTTCATGGAATTATTTTATTAATTGGATATCAAGGGCTCGATGTGCAATTTGACTTTTTAATCTCTTGTCAATTTAATCAATTTAATCTGTAATTGTTTAGTTGATTAATATAAGTGGCAACTAGTATTTTCTTATACTAGGGGAGCATGCAATCTAATTTAAATAACTCTCGTAGCGTGTTATTAATTTGGGTTAGACTTTTCTAGTTTTTAAAGCAATTAGAAAATTAATTCCTACGGTCGTACCTAAGAATATTTCCTGGTTAGGGGTAATCAACGGTCGTACCTTGGTTATCAATAAATTAAGGAAAACCTGGTCGTTAGAGCTTATCGGCGGCTATAACTAACTTGTTAATAAAATTAAGTGAACCTTCTTTGCATCAATGATCGGATGAATGGACTGTGTCTGTGTAGTTGTATCTTTGACTAGAATTTAATTATCATTTTATTTAATTTCTATTTATATTTATATTATTTGATTAATTATTTTTAGTTATATTTATTTATTTTTGGTTGAATTGTCTAAGTATTTATTTTTAATTTAATTTTGATAAAAAAATCCCCCTTATCCCAAATTTGAAAAGAACCGAATTTTTTCAGTCCCTGTGGATCGACCCTGCTCACTACTATACACAGAAATTTTATTTTTCTCGAGCAGGAATTTATTATTGCACAGGCTCGACACCTGTCAATTTTTTGGCGCTGTTGCCGGGGACTGGCGTTAATATTTATTTCTTTTTAAGTTCATTTTTGTTCTAATTTTCTGGTATTTTTCTAGTTTATGCCTTGCTCTTCTCGTACAGGCGAATTAGTTTTCGATTCTGAAATAGAGAAGACCACGCGTAGAACTAGGAAAGAAACCAGGCGGCTCAGGGAGGAGCAAAACCGTATTGCATCTCAGGGACTTAATCCAGAAGCTGAACCGACAAATTTGTCTAGTGACAATTCGAGTGATTCAGACCAAGAGGAAGTCACTATGGCAAATGCACGAACACTAAGGGAGTTGGCTATTCCTGATTTAAATCAGTAGCCCTTGTGCATTACTTTTTCATATTTAAATGATGATACTCCTTTTGAGCTAAAATCTGGTCTTATTCATCTCTTACCATCTTTCATGATTTACCAGGTGAGAAGCCCTACAAGCACTTGCAAGAGTTCGATGTCGTTTGCAACAGCATGAAACCTCCTGGAATTACAGAAGAACAAATAAAAATGAGGGCTTTCCCCTTCTCTTTGAAGGACTCCGCAAAAGACTAGCTCTACTACCTACCGCCTGGTAGTATCACCACATGGGATCAACTGAAGAAAAAATTCTTAGACAAGTACTTTCCTTCGAGCTGCAAGTCTAAGAAAGGAGATATGTGCCATCAAACAATATCCAGGTGAATCTCTCTATGAGTACTGGGAGAGGTTTAAGAAACTGTATATCAAATGCCCTCAGCATCAGATAAGTGAGTAATTACTTATTCAATATTTCTATGAATGACTACTTTTCAGGGACAGAAGCATAATCGATGCTGCAAGTGGAGGGGCGTTGGTGAACAAAACTCCTCGAGGAGCATAGGAGTTGATTGAAGGGATGGCCGAGAATTCACAGCAATTTGGTTCAAGAGAGGACATCCCGACACGTAGGGTGAATGAGGTAGAAACTTCATCTATCCAACAGCAGCTCTCCGAATTGACATCTTTTGTGCGACAACTAGCTGTGGGAAGTGCCTCGCAAGCCAAAGTTTGTGGGGTATGCACCGCCGTGAGTCATTTTACAGAAATGTATCCATTGATTCGGGAAGAAAATACAGAACATGTGAGCATGGCTGGCCACGCGCCTGTGCCAAGAAAGTCATATGATCCATACTCAAATACCTACAATCATAGTTGGAGGGATCACCCCAATCTTAACTATGGAGGGAATAGACAGCCTAATTTTGTGCCAAATAGGCCACAAAGGTACCAACAGCAGTACCATCCTCGCCCACCACCACCACCACCTCCTCCTTCAAATTCAAGTCTGTCTATGGAAGAGATGATGAAGCAATTACTTGCTAATCAACAAAAGACGGATTCAAACTTGCAAAGCATGAGAAATCAAATGGGACAGGTGCAATTATTGCAAAATCAAATGAATCAAATGGCCATAACGATAAACCGTTTGGAATCTCAAATTCAAGGAAAGTTGCCATCTCAACTTGAGGTAAATCCAAAGAATGTAAGTGCAATGACCTTGAGGAGTGTCAAAGAAATCCAAGGACCCGAACTTGTTATTCCTAAAGACAAGGACGAGGTACGGATTGAGAAAGAATTGGAAGAGGAGGGCCGAGACAACAAAAATACAAAGGTACTCCCGAACCCAACTACTATAGCTAAAACTAATCCACCTCCCTTTCCTGGCAGGTTAGAGAAACCAAAGAAGCAAGACAAGGAAAAAGAGATTCTAGAGATCTTTCGCAAGGTGGAAATCAACATACCCCCCTAGATACGATTAAACAAGTACCCAGATATGCAAAATTTTTGAAGGACTTGTGTACCAATCGCAAGCGATTGAAGGGAGATGAACGAGTTATAGTTGGAGAGAATGTTTTAGCAATTCTACAAAGGAAGCTTCCACCGAAATGTGGAGACTCAGGTATGTTTACTATTCCTTGTAGGATAGGTAATACTTTGATTGGAAAGGCCATGTTAGACCTAGGAGCCTCAATTAATGTCATGTCCAAATTCATTTTTGCTTCCTTGAACTTAAGACCTTTAAAAGAGACTGGGATAATAATCCAACTTGCTGACAGGACCAATGCATACCCTGACGGGTTGATTGAAGATGTTTTAGTGAAAATTAATGAATTGGTTTTTCGAACTGATTTTTATGTGCTTGACATGGAGGATGAACATTCCCATGATCCGTCACCTTTATTGTTAGGTAGACCCTTTTTTAGCACAGCCCGAACAAAAATTGATGTTAATAAGGGTACTTTGTCTATGAAATTTGATGGTGAGATTGTTCACTTTAACATCTTTGAGATCATGAAATATCCATCTGATTCAAATGTTGGCTCTATTTTCTCGGTAAATGTTATTGACCTTGCTATACAAGAAGTTTTTGAAATTGAAGGCAGGGATGAGTTAGAGGTTGCCTTAACCAAGCACTTAGAGTCTGAGATGACTTCAGGGGTGGAATTGAGTGAAGAGTTCAAATGTGTGATTGGATCATTCCAAACGTTACCAATCACGAAAATAAGGTATGATCTTGCACCGATTTTCATTCCTGAACCTCACAAAAGGTTACTTCCATCTGTGGTGCAGGCACCAGTCTTAGAACTGAAACCGCTGCCGAAACACCTGAAGTTTGCATACTTGGGTGAAGGGGAGACACTTCCAGTGATCATCTCTACGGGTTTATCAAAGGTTCAAGAAGATAAACTACTTCGAGTTCTCAGGGAACATAAGCAAGCGATAGGATGGACCATCGCCGATATCAAGAGAATTAGCCCTGCGGTGTGTATGCACCGAATTCGACTCGAAGAGGATGCTAAACCTGTGCGCCAAGCTCAAAGGAGATTAAATCCTCTTATGATGGAGATAGTGAAGAAAGAAATCCTGAAATTACTGGATGTTGGAATTATATTTGCGATATCAGATAGTCCGTGGGTGAGTCCAGTACAAGTAGTTCCAAAGAAGGCGGGAGTGGCGGTGGAACCAAACCAAGAGGGTGAGTTTGTACCAATTCGAAAGCCCACTGGGTGGCGGCAATGTATCGATTATCGGAAGGTAAACGCCGTCACGAAAAAGGACCATTTTTCCCTCCCTTTCATTGACCAAATGGTAGAATGATTAGCATGTCGAGCTTACTATTATTTCTTGGATGGATTTTCAAGTTATTTTCAAATTACCATCGCACCCGAGGACTAAGAGAAAACTACTTTCACGTGCCCATTTCGAACATTTGCATACCGAAGGATGCTATTTGGATTGTGCAATGCACCTGCTACCTTCCAAAGATGTATGGTAAGTATCTTTTCAGAGTATGTTGAGAAGATTATTGAGATTTTTATGGACGATTTCAGTGTATATGGTGAAAACTTTGAAAATTGTCTAGATAACCTGAAATTGATCTTAGTGAGGTGTATAGAAACTAATCTCGTGCTTAATTGGGAAAAATATCATTTTATGGTTGAACACGGGATAGTTTTGGATCATATAGTATCATCTACAGGTATTGAGGTTGATAAGACAAAAATAGATGTTATATCTACTTTACCTTACCCCGCGAGTGTGCGGGAAGTTCGTTCATTCTTGGGTCACGCAGGTTTCTATAAAAGGTTCATCAAGAATTTCTCAAAAATTGGAGCACCCTTGTTCCAACTTGTACAAAAAGATGTATCTTTCGAATTCAATGAAGCATGTAAGGGGGCATTCGATAAGTTAAAGGAGTTATTGACTTCATCACCTATTATCCAACCCCCTGACTGGAACCTCCCATTTGAGATCATGTGCGACGCCAGTGATATGCAGTGGGTGCGGTATTAGGTCAAAGAGTGGGAAAGGCAGCCCATGCTATCTACTACGCATCTCGAGCCTTAAACGGAGTTCAATTGAACTATTCAACCACCGAAAAGGAGCTTTTAGCAGTTGTTTTTGCCTTAGAGAAATTTCGGTCTTATTTACTTGGTGTTAAGGTCATTATTTTTTCTGATCATGCAGCTTTACGGTATCTGTTGACCAAGAAAGAGGCAAAATTTTGATTGATACGGTGGATATTGTTGCTACAAGAGTTCAACCTGGAGATCCGAGATAAGAAAGGAGCTGAAACGTCGTCGAAGATGGTGGCAGATCACTTGAGTAGAATACAAGTCGTCGAAGATGACATCCCATTGCGAGAAACATTCCCTGAGGAGCATTTATTTTCTATTAATTCATCTTTGCCTTGGTATGCGGATATTGTCAATTTTCTAGTCACTGATAAGTTTCCTACAGGATGGCCTAAGGCGAAGAAAGACAAGTTAAGAAGCGATGCAAAATCTTACATTTGGGATGATCCTTACCTCTGGAAGTGGGGTGCCGATCAAATCATCCGTAGATGCGTAAGTGAAGCTGAATTTCAATCTATTCTAGCTTATTATCACTTTTTTGCGTGTGGAGATCACTTTGGACAGAAGAGAACGGCTCGTAAAGTGCTAGAGAGTGGATTTCATTGGCCAACCCTCTTCAAGGATGCCTACTCATTTTGTAAGTCTTGTGATAAGTGTCAGCGAGTAGGTACTATCTCTCGTAGGGATCAAATGACTCAAACCCCAATGATTTTTATTGAAATTTTTGATGTTTGGGGTATTGATTTTATGGGTCCTTTTCCTTCGTCCTTTGGTTTTCTGTATATATTTCTTGCTGTAGATTATGTTTCGAAGTGGGTGGAAGCAAAGGCCACCCGTACTAATGATTCCAAAGTGGTTGCAGAATTTGTCAAGTCGAATATTTTTGTCCGCTTTGGGATGCCGCGGGCAATTGTAAGTGATCGGGGTACTCATTTATGTAACAAGACGATTGCTGCAGTTTTTAAGAGATACGGTGTCTTGCATAAAGTCTCTACATCCTACCATCCTCAGACAAATGGTCAAGCGGAAGCATCGAACAGAGAGATCAAGTCGATTTTAGAGAAGATGGTTCGGCCTGATAGGAAGGATTGGAGTATGAGACTAGAAGATACACTATGGGCATACAGAACAGCATATAAAACATCCATTGGCATGTCCCCTTACCGATTGGTATTTGGAAAGCCATGTCATCTCCCAGTCGAGTTTGAACATAGAGCATTTTGGACGGTAAAGTAATGTAATATGGATATCGAGGAAGGCGGAATTCAAAGGAAGTTACAGTTACAAGAATTGGAGGAGATCCGAAATGAAGCATATGAGAATGCGGTGATCTATAAGGAAAAGAATAAGGTATTTCATGACCAACAGATATCAAGGAAGACATTCGTCTGTGGAAAAAAAGTTCTACTGTACCACTCCAAATTGAATCTATTTTCAGGTAAATTACGTTCTCGTTAGATTGGTCCTTTTGTTGTGACTAATGTTTTCCATTATGGTGTAGTGGAGATTCAAAGTTTGAAAATGGAGAAGAAATTTGTGGTGAATGGTCACCGTCTTAGACCTTATTACGAAGGTTTTCAGTTGAAAGGGTAGAGCTGATGCAATTGGAAGATCCAATTTGCTTAGTTTAAGCAATTTTTGGACTCTGTCTAGCCAAAGACATTAAAGAAAGACGCTTTTGGGAGGCAACCCAACTTTTGATTTTGTTGAATATATCGTTTCTCACTTGGGTATTGTTTAAATTTGATGTTTTCTCCACTGTGATCAGGACAGGTAATCTTGGCGTGCCCACGCAAGGAGGGCACGCGTTATCTTACAAGTCTCAATTTCAAGGTCAGAGGATGTTTGTAAAACATGGCGTGCCCACGCCGTATTAGTAAATTTTCGTGTCGGCAGAAAATGAAATCTTGGAGTGCCCGCGCGAGCAGGGCACGCGTTAGAGTGTGAAAAATGACTCTCGTTGTCAATGAATGTTTTCTAATCTTAGCATGTCCACGCCATGTTTGACAAATGAAAAAAAAAATAAAAATTTTTTTCTTTTTTTTCTTTCTTTCTTTTTTTCTTCTTCTTTTCTTTTCTTCTTCTTCCCGCTGTCCGCCTGTTCTTCTTCTTCCTCGCGAGCTCCGCCAGCCGCTGCCGCTGCCGCTGAGAAATTTCTAAGTTTGTGATGAATTTTAAAAAAATTCTACAAAAGGGATGATTGTGGCGAGAAATTCTGTCGAGGGGTCTTCGCATTCGTGAAATGCGAGCTCTCCTGAGCTCGCATTTCACGAATGCGAGCTCTCAACAGAGCTCGCATTCCTTAATTGGATATCAATTTCTTTAATTGCTTTTACTAATAAGTCATGGCTTTTGTACGCATAACTATAAAGTAACTCTTTAGCTTGTACTTAACGGAGATGCTTACCATCTTTATGACTTTCAAGAAGCATGCTCCTGTACCATTGTGATATGAAGTGACAATACATAGTTTCCATAAAATATTTTCTTTGTTGAATAGTATTAACTCACTTTGCACCCTCCAATTTGTACCACTTTTTCACTTTGCACTTTAAATTTCAAGTTCAAACATTTTGCACATAAACTCTCAATTTTAGATATTTTGCACTTTGAAATCTCAAATTTGTTTCATTTAAATCCAATCATTGATAACCGTAGCAAAATTAACAAGACAAAGGACTGTATATTAATGATAATGTATTATTTTGTTCTATCTGTTATCCCTTGAATCCTTTTAACCACTTTCAATCCATTGTCATTGATTTGTTTAGTTGTAATTATTAATATTTTGGATAGCAATAATATGTAAAAAAAATTATTTACTTGCATCACAAATACATTTTTCAAGATATCTTTTTATCTTTCCAATCACCTTTTTATCTCATATGCATCACATCACAAAAAAATATTACAATAATTATTTCAAATAATCTCTTATTCAAACACAGCCATTGTCAGCAAAATTAATAAGATAATAAATAGTGTAAATTAATGAAAATATATTGTTTTATTCTAATTGCAATATTTTAGCTCATTTGACCACTTTTAGCACATTATCATTGATTTGTAAGATTCTATATGCCATTAATTTTGCCAATATTATCATTGATTGGACTTAAATGGAACAAATTTAAAAGTTTAGGGTACAGAGTGTATAAAATTGAGAATTTGAGATGCAAAATATTTAAAATTGAAATTTAGAATACAAAGTGAATAATTAATATAAATTCGGGAGTGTGAAGTAGAATTAGTCCAATGGAATTAATACAGAACGAAAATGCAAATCTTACAATCTAGTTCCGGGCAACAAAAGTTAAAAAACTTTTTAACTTTATGATAAAAAGTTCGAATTGTTTTTAACTTGAAAGGATTTGAGAAAATACAATCTGACAATGAGATGGGACATATTAATAACATGGTCAAGACATTCTTATTTGCACTCTGCACTCTGGAGAGCCAGAAAATGTGCAGAAAAATAAATATAATGCATAGAGATGACAAGAATCAATAAACTTGTATTTGTTGACCACAAGAATTAACATGTTACTGATACCAGCTTTCGACGGTAAATTTTATGGTTTGCCAAAACCAAGCTAAACTTCTGCAACTGCTAATCGTATTGATCGAATAATGCAAGCTGCAAGTCAACCGTGGAAGACCCTGTGGAGTATCACTGAGCTCGCTGGGTAGTGGGAGCTCACTGAGCTCGCTGAGCTCGCATTTCCGGAATGCGAGCTCAATTCGAGCTCGCATTTTCAGAATGCGAGCTCAGTGAGCTCGCATTCCGGAAAAGCGAAGACCCCCATTTACAGAAACCCCTCCAGGAAACGCCCTCGTTGTAGAATTCTTTTTTTTTTTCCATCATAAACTAAGAATTCACCCCGCTGCCGCTTCCCTCTGTTCTCTCCCTTTCCGTCTCGATCTCACACCTCAGCCTCCAGCACTCATCTCTCTCCTCGCACCTCCACCTGCACTCCTCTGCTCGCCGCCACCGCAGTCCAACCTCGCCAGCCCGCCACCAAATTCCTGGTTCTTCTTTGGCATCTACTTCGTGCAATCCGCCACCCTAGCGGCCACTGCAGCTGTCCACCTCTCCAACACCGCGCACCTCCAGCCAGCTC
Organism: Coffea arabica; assembly: GCF_036785885.1. NCBI lineage: Eukaryota > Viridiplantae > Streptophyta > Magnoliopsida > Gentianales > Rubiaceae > Coffea > Coffea arabica. The sequence goes on from NC_092321.1 coordinate 18,301,364, forward strand.
CACCCTCGCGCCTGCACCAGCGACGCCAGCCCGCCACCAGATCTCCTCTCTCCACCACCATGTGAGCACCACCAGCTCGCAACCCTTTGCTCTCCAATCGCCGCTAAGCCACTCGCAGCTCTCACTCCTCTCTCTCACAGCCACCACCTTCACCGCTGCCGCCTGAAGCACCACCAGTCCACCGCGCGCTTATTCTCCCCACTGACCTCGTACGCACGCGCCTGCCTCAATCTCTCTCTATTATTATTTTTTTATTTTTTATTTTATTATTGCAGTATGTTTTTATTATTTTTAATGCAGTAGGTTTTTGAGAATTTTGAGTTTTTGGACTACCTGATATTTCTATTACTCCTTAGTTGGATATTTCTGTGTTACTTTGCTTGTTTCTTTTTACTTTGCTTGGTTTTTGTTTATTTAGTTGCTTGACCTGTTTATTTTATGATTGGATTAATCGTGTGATTTACTTCTTCCTAAAGCGTGCATTGATGATACTAGTTTAGGGTGTAAATTAAATAGTTTTCTTTTTAGCTTTCCATTTTGTTTTTCATGTAAAAGAGAGAGAGAGAGAGAGAGAGAGAGAGAAAGAAATAAAAAATGAAAAATAAAAATATTTTTCTTTCTAGCCTTTAATTTTGTTTAAAAAAACAAAAATTGAAATCACAAGTGCTTATTGATTACATTTTGTTATAAGTGTTGGAGTTTTTGTATAACTTGTGGGTGATTGAATTATTCATTTTGTTCATTGGATTGGCTTTTCATTTGTTATTGCTTGAAATTTACTGTTTACATTATTCGTTGGCAATTATTGTCTATTGTTGATATTTTGGAGAAAATGGTAAGACCCAACAACTTCAGAGAATTTGGCGGCATTTATGCACCACGTGAATGTTGAATCTCAACTTCCACCTAACCCTCCGCTGCTTTGAAGATTTCAGGAAAGTTTCGTTGCCCTTCTTCTTATTTCTACTGTTTAATTATCACATTGAGGGCAATGTGTGATTTAAGTATGAGGGGGGGGGATTTGGTTGGATTTGGTTTGACTGGTGTTTCTTTAATTTGCTGTTTTTCTTACGAGTGTTTTGAGGAATAAATGTGGCAATTCATTCATATATCGCTGGTTGTGATTTATCCTATGAATTTTGTTTAAGTGGCAAGTAAAAGCATGTTATCTTGGTGAATATCATGAGTTTAATGACTTGGTGCAATTTGTGGTTAACTTGTTTAGGTAATATAAATATTTTACTAACAATTGTTGGTTGGATTGGGCAATTGTTGATCTCAGTTCTCCATATTAGGAGATGATGTGGGCCATGATTTTTAATTATTTGGTATTCTGGTGCTTTAATTGTGTTTAATAAATGACTCTACTCCGCTAGTATCATCACCTAGTAACCGGGAGTCGTCACCACAAGTGTCGACTTTCGCGTCAAAAAGTGGCGATATCTATGAGCAGTTAGTCCTGAAGTTGTGGAAAGTTGAGTAACTGGGCTCTTTCATCTAAAAATGTCGGAGTTCACGTCAAAAGACTTGAACAATTTGGGACTGAGCATATGTAAAAATATATATATATATATGTATATATATGTAAGCTTATGATCATGTTGGCCTGCCGATCCTTGTTCTTCAATGTCGAGATTTTGATTTTCAGTTGACCTAGTTGCTAACTTTTGCTAGTTGAATATTTGATTTCCTAAATGAATTAGCCATGAATTGGACGAGTATATGATTTCAGGAGCTAATCGGGAGAAATATGTCTTAACACTTAGCCACTAAAACTTGATTTTGGGATAAGCGCAGCTTGGCAATAAATGAAATGAGAATTAGCCATTGTTGAGTTTAGTTGTTTCCATACTTGAGGGCAAGCATGATTTAAGTGTGGGGGGAATTGATAGGGTGTTAATTGTTAGTAATTTTATCGTTAATTCTCCTCTTTATCCTTGCCAAATATTGTTTTAATTGTCAATAGATATTTATATTTGGTATTTGGATATAATTTCAGGAAGTGGAGCAGAAAAGAGAAATCTTCTTACAATAAATACTCTACATGTGGGAAGTTTCTAAAAGAAAATACAAGTTAAGAAAATACAAGTTAGGCTCCACGGGTGTATTTGTGCTGGAATTAATTGGGATGATGCTTTCTTTCATTATCTAAAGGGGACCACGTAGAAAGCTTGTTCTTATTATGGGAGATATACTCATTGTTGGCTTTGATGATTAAGCTTTTCCAATTTGCTTCCTACGTCACTAGTCTCTTAGGAAACTAGTGTTCAAATAAAATAATAAAAAGGCATTGGATGCTTCCTTTTATGGTGGATTGTCCAGGCATGCTTTCGGTGGAAAAGAAGCAAATTGGACTTGTTTCTTTATGTATCAAGACATTAAACGAGGGAAGGGGGTGAGTGCTTCTAGCTATTAGACTAGTTCGTAGTTTTCTCTCCGGGGATGCTCCATAGGAGAGAATAGGGAGTGGTTTGATGTATTTTTCTTCCGTCTTTTCCATGAGACTAAGTATTTTGTATTAGATTTCGGAGAATCAAGTTTCATTTTCAATTACTAGCAAGAATATTTATGTCTTCAAATTTAATAAAATTGCTTGGAGATTTTCTTATGAGGCGTAGCTAATTTTCTACTCTAGTCAAGGATCAACGTGAAGACGCAGTCCCAAATATCTGTGAGATCTAATTAATTTTATGTGTTCCTTAATTTTGTTAATATTTGCATGTTTTCTATTTTAATTTTCATGGAATTATTTTGTTAATTGGATATCAAGGGCCCGATGTGCAATTTGACTTTTTAATCTCTTGTCAATTTAATCAATTAAATCCGTAATTGTTTAGTTGATTAAATTAATGTACAACTAGTATTTTCTTATACTAGGGGAGCATGCAATCTAATTTAAATAACCCTTGTAGCGTGTTATTAATTTGGGTTAGGCTTTTCTAGTTTTTAAAGCAATTAGAAAATTAATTCCTACGGTCGTACCTAGAAATATTTCCTAGTTAGGGGTAATCAACGGTCGTACCTTGGTTATCAATAAATTAAGGAAAAGCTGGTCGTTAGAACTTATCGGCGGCTATAACTAACCTGTTAATAACCTTAAATGAACCTTCTTTGCATCAATGATCGGATGAATGGATTGTGTCTGCGTAGTTGTATTCTTGACTAGAATTTAATTATCATTTCATTTAATTTCTATTTATATTTATATTATTTGATTAATTATTTTTAGTTATATTTATTTATTTTTGGTTGAATTGTCTAAGTATTTATTTTTAATTTCATTTTGATAAAAAAATCCCCCTTATCCCGAATTTGAAAAGAATCGAATTTTTTCCAGTCCCTGTGGATCGACCCTGCTCACTACTATACACAGAAATTTTATTTTTCTCGAGCAGGAGTTTATTATTGCACAGGCTCGACACCTGTCAATGATATGAATTGAATGTGTTTTACCCTTATTATATCTTGTGTTAACTTATCTATTTGTGAAATTATAATCACTTGTTATTGACTGATCACCATTAACATGTTTTTAGTTGTTATTATGCAATGAGAATTGGTAGTAGCAATGGAAAAGTATGAGTAGAACTTAAGTTGTATGTTCATAAAAATAGAGATACACTTGAGTGGATTGTTTAGCATTTCATGCAAGAAAACAGAGTAATATTAGTATTTTACCATGAAAATAGGAAAAACTAAACTACTCTAGGCCATTTCATCATGATAATGAGGATTGGAAAATCTGGAAATGAGTCCTTAGTTAATCAAGAAAGATAACAAGTGGTAAAGCTGTTTATTTGTAATATGTATGCCATAAGTGGAATTTATTTCCCTAGATTCCTTCTTGAGTAAAATTCTTCATTTGTATTTAGCATTTGTTAAGTTAGAATTGCAGAACAGAATTGTAGACAATTTCATTATATTTCTCTGCTCAAGGATATCCAATGTTCTAAATAATAGAGAAAATAAGAATCTAGTAATTGTTTAAGTTTGCTCATCGTGGGATCGACCCGATATACACTTTGTACTACAATTTCGGCCTGTATACTTGCAGTCTAACGGGTGTAATATTGGAATTAAACTTGTATTGATATAAAAATCCCGTCAGTGTCAATGTTATTATATTTTAAAGGATAACTTGTTTATGCATTGTCAGTGGAAAGATATTTTTACATAAGCATATAAATAGTATCACATAATATGAATTCAAAATTCAAATTTAAATCATGCACATATGACATACATTTAAAACTACTACTATAAAAAAAATCACTACACTGCTAGTACATAAAAAATTAATCTTACCTTAAATTATACCCATTTTGAAATGTTATCAATGGAGACTCAAGTCAACCCATTTAATTGGTGCATATTAGATAGGCTCGCATTATCCATTTATACCCATTTAAAAATAATTGTCTATTTAAACTAAAATTTGGTGAATGTTTAGCGGATAAATTTGAATTTCTTATCAACCTAATAATAATAAATGTCATTATTTCATATTAAACAACATCTGAAAAAAAAAGAACAAGAAAATTTTAAATTGGTCATAAACGTGTAATTGGGTAATACCCATACCCATTCATTAAATTAATAGATATAAATGGATTGACCAATTCTCCATTTATTAAATAGGTGTAAATAAATTGATCTAATTATACCCATTATCTATTTATGAACCATACAAATCAATACAAATCACATTTTGACACCTCTAATAGATTCAAAACTATTCTAATAAGATCGAAACCAAATCATAGAGATCGACAATCAGAATCGTGTACCACTTAATACACTCAGTCCATTGTCAACTCGTGAATCACGCAATTATTATTTTTATTATTTCCTATTGGTAAGAAGTTAGAAGTCAATTGGATGTATCCACCACAAATAGGCAAATCAGAGCTCAGACGTCTTGATTCGGCCCGATCCGGCTAATGCTTTAGATTATTGCTGTACAAAAAAGAATTCATCAATTATTGATTTAACCAGAGGTGGTTCCAAACCTATAACTGGATTATCCTTTCTTCAGATATGCTCTTTGATATCTGTGTATGTTTGATGATGTAATTTTGCTATTAGTGCAGATTTTAATAAAATTATTACATTTTATCCAAAAAAAAAATTGTACCTATCGTGCTCACTAGAGAGCCTTTTTTTTTTTTTTTTGCAAAGTGAGAAGCAACAAAAAAAAGCCTGACAGCCCCTTTTTTTCGTAAATGTTTTCCCTGGAAGCCTGCAGCAATTTTTTTTTATGACCAAAAAAAGCACGAAAAATTAGGAAATGGTTGCCTCTTCCTTACTTTCTTTGTTTGTCTTGGGAAGACAGCTTTCAACTTTGGAACTTTGGGTTTGCTTTTGGCAGAGAAATATGCGTGGAACATTGGGTATTTGGGGTGATTGGATTTTATTCATAGTCCTCACATTTGACAAAATAGATTTTTTTTTATCCCTAATATTTTACAAAATGAATTGTTTCGTTTCTTACATTTCAAAAAATAAATTTTTTTCATCTCTCATATTTTACAAAATAAATTTTTTCATCCCTCATTGATCATGTGTACGAATAGCTTTTTTTCTTTAAACCCACATATATATTTATTTGATTTTACCTGAACAGTATGAATAGCATATAATATATTTCTATTTGATTTCATCTAAACAGGCTAATCGTAGTTGTACACATGCTATTCAATAGATATATACAAGGGTTTAAAACTAATAATTTTGTTTGAAACCCATGTATATATTTATATGATTTCACCATTTGAACCTATTCAATATTTGTGACCTTTCTCTTTTGGTAATAATTTATTTATTGAATTGTATAATAAGGTTATCTAATTAATAGGTCCTAACTTGAATTCTATAATTGTAATAACAAATTTTAGTTTAAATCTGAAATTTCTACTCGCCACTTTTGAGACCAACAATTGAATTACTTGCCTTGTGATTGTTTTAAAATTTGAAAGTATCAATCACTTATTTCTTTTTGTCGTACTTTTATTTTGTTTATTTTTCTGTCCAAATTTAATTCAATATAAATACTCGATAATATTTAGGATTAAATGTCTTCTTTATTTTCAAATTTCAAGTAAAATAAAATGAATATGAGTGAAAATTTAACAATTTTTTAAACCCATGTATATATCTATTTGATTTCACTTGAGCAGTACAAATAGTATTTAATATATCTCTATTTGATTTCACATGCTATTCGTACTGTTCAGGTGAAATCAAATAGATATATACATGGATTTAAAAAAATTTATTCACACACATGATCAATAAACGATGAAAAAATTTATTTTGAAAAATGTGAAGGATAAAAAAATTCATGTTGTGATATGTAAGGGACGAAAAAATTCATTTTGTAAAATGTGAGCGATTATGAATCGAATTATACAAAATTTGATTTGATAATTTTGCTCTTAAAATATGATCACGTGCAAGGCACATGGTGGATTCCGATCAAAACTAGTCGAAAATCTAAGTAGGGACCAAAATTGAGCAATGTGAATTTATAAGGGACGTAAAATTATATTTTTAGGGGCTAAAAAAAATTATTTGATAAAATGTGAGGAATGTTTTGAATGATTTTCTCACATTTAAATATTAAAATGTTCATTCATGCCAAAACCACTGGCGGAGCCATTCACGCTTGAAGGTGGGCAATTGCTCCCCTCAGATTTTGAAAAATTACACAATAAGCTTGATATAAAATGATATTTTCAGTTTTGTACCTTGTTTGCCCCCCTGAATTTTAGAGAATTTCTTTCCTTTACTACATTATGCCCCTTTAAATTTTAAAATGTTCATTCCTTCCTTTTTAAATTACATCGAATTTTCTTTTTCATAAAAAATTTTGCGGTAAATAATTTCTGGAAGAGTATTAGATCTATTTTAGGTCAAACATAGACGTCGCTTCTTGGTGAAATAAAAGAAGATTCAACTTTTTTTTTTCATAAATAATATAGTCATCATAGTAATTAAAGCCTACGGCAATATATACTATAACTCGTATTGACAATAACTTTAAAACTTTACAAAAAATCTTTATTCCGTTGCACCTCCTGACCATAGGTCCAAACCCTGCCTTTGGCCAAAACCAATATATGAACTCTTCTTTTCCTCAACGTCTTTCCAACTCATAAACTGGCAATACTTGAATTCGCCCAAGCCAACTCATTCAATGGTGAGTTTGGTCTGACTATATGTAAGCTATATATTAATCTTTACCCCACCAATAGTGGATTATTTTGTGACATTCTTGAGTTGAAATCTGATAACTGATTTTATGATTCTTGGATTACTTACAATTTTAACAAAATAATAATAATAATGTATATATGTGTGTGTGTGTGTAATAAGAGGGATTTGATGTGTGGGGCGACACCGCGACACTAACCACAAGAGGTGACTTAACCTCTAGTTTACCTTCCTTTACAGTGGATCAAGGCTATGCATATTACACAAACTCATAGATTAACCAAAAGAAAGATGGCTTTTGGTGATATAACCTTGAGCCATTGCAATAGTTGCTGTCTCATCATGGGTAGACATTCAGTACGCGTCAATCCGAAAGCCACTCAAGTAAGCAAAGATCGGAATCCAAATCCAAGATATAGAATTGACAATTCATGAAACGAAGAGATATGTTTGTTAGGCCCTCTTGATCATTTCTACTTGGTACGAAATTAATTATGAGTACCCACCAATAGGTTAATTAAAAGCTCAGACAAAAAAATCATGGGTGCTAAAGAAATCGGTGTGAAGAGATATATTTGTTTGGATCAATTTTGATTACATCGAATCGAAGTGGCCCAGATCTAAGATATGTACAAGAAATAAATTGATTCTTGTACTACTATAATTATATTCATATATTTGCTCAAAAAAATACATACATATCTTTATGGATTCAGAGAAACAGAGAATCTTAATAAATAATTAAGAAAATTGATTTAGGATAAATTTCAAATGTATTGACTGTTGAAAACAAAAAAAAATGATGAAAAGTAATTTCTTGCTACAAACATTAGAAATTAAGCAGTAAAATGAGACACAATTTCCGTAAGAATAAGCTAACTATTTTTGAATTTTCATTCTATAACAAATAAAAAAATCAAGCTCCAAACATCAAGCAAAATAAAGAAATTAGTGAGAATAATCCCTATACGCATCACATCTCTCTATGTTTGAAAATTTTGGCTTGACAAACACTATAAATTATGTTTCAATCTAATTTCACAACAAATATTAGTAAACCCATTCATATGTGCTTGTCTATAGTTGAACAAATACTTTATCAAATTATAAGTATGAAATATAAATGTTGTTTCTATCACAACATGGGCTACTAGCTATTAGTGCAAACCAATAGCATTTATTTAGTAATTGTATAGTCATGACAAAAGGATAATGAGAAAAAAAAAAGGATATTTAAAGAAAAAAGGACCACTCAGGTTAAAGTAAGAAACTCTCAATTCCTTAATGAACCAAACTGAATTTTTTTAAGGATTCTTAAACGAGTCAATATTGTTTAGGCTAAGGAAATTAAACTTGATAGTAAAATTTATCAACAATCAATGTATCGAATAAAAGTACAAAATAGGCATTTAGTAGATTGAATTTGGTAAGGACATTGAGTCTAAATTCAATTTGGGTAAAATCTGACACGTTATTGTATCTAACTGTACTTTTTAATTAACAAAGAATAAATAAAAAAAGCTGCAAGAAAGAATGTTTCAAGAAGAAATATCTTTTAATCTCCTACAAATAATGGTATACGAAAAAACCTATCTTTTAATACCCTGACTTATAAGTTAATATGACCCATAGCTTGACATTTAAATGTTTAATGTATGACTTCTAACAAAAATAAAGTTTAGTTCTTTTCATTGTACAGTTTTAACGTGCCTTTTAACAAAAATGAAATTTAGCTCTTTTCATTGTACAGTTTTAACATGCCTTTTGGGATTATGGAATAAATATCTAATTAAAAATGCAATTACATTTGATGGATGCAAGTTACAAAATGAGTAACATTGTCTCACAAAACAGATCGAAGACTAAAATCTAAAACAAGAATTAAACAAGTAGATTAACATGAGAATATTAATTTTTTAACCATTCTTTTGTGAAAATAATTAATGTGCGCACATGCAAAATAATCAAAACATGCATTCTATCCCTATTTAACAAATCAAAAACAACTTTTATTGAAATTGAGGGGTTGAGTTCCTTGATCGAAATTGGCCTTTTTCACCTCAAATGATCACCTTTACTTCTATTTTCAATACCTACAAAAGAAAAATAACAAAACAACTCAAACACATAATATAAACATAAAATCACACCAAAAAAATATAAATTTAAACAAACATTGGGTTGCCTCCCAACAAGCCCTTTTATTTATAGTCGTTGGCTCGACTATATACCTTCATTTCCCAATGAGGTTTTGTCAATGAATAATCCTCCATTTTAGGTCGTAGTGGATCATTAAAAGGTAGTTTAATAGCAATAGCCACATATTCTAATGATGTGAAAGATGGAAATGACTTACCTATCTCAAGTGTTTCGTAGATATTACCTTGAATATGCATCACTTGAGAACTCACTAAAGGAACATCTGCATGGATTTCTTGGAGAATAATATCTTTCAAACCTATATTCTCAATACATTCCTCAAGAAGGGTGAAAAATGAGCCGTTAAGGCTCATCTCTTGAGGTTCAAGGTTAACTCCAAAGGTACTATCATGTGGAATGAACATTTTCTCATTGAAATACAATTGAGATTCATCATTTTCATCAAAATGCAATCCATTTTCACTTGCAACATACTCACCATTCATGCTAGGGTCAGTGTGCATATCATTAGAAGAAATAACTTCACATAACTCATGCAATTGGTCTTGTATTCTACCAAAGTGAAAAGCTAATTCATCTAATCTTTCTTCAATCCTAACAAAACGGTTGGTGGTTGCATTAGCTAGCCTTTCTAAAGCTAACTCCCAACTTAGCTAATGGTTCATTTTCTAATTCCAAAGGTGAAGGTGCATTAACTAACCTTTCTATTGCTAATTCCCAAGATGGCTTAGATTCATATTAGACAAATTCGGGTTAGTAATCATAAGAACATAAAGAATCACTATATGCACATTGATTATCCCAATTATAAGCATAAGAACTGTCCCAATTAGCATCATATTGATTAAAACGAGGATTATAATGCCCTAATTCATCATAATTATTCACTTTTTATGCTTGTCTATATGTATGAGTAGCATGATAACCTCCACACAGGTCACAAATCATATGATAAGAATTAACAGTATTAACATTCCTCTTTTGCTCAATTTTATGCATAATGGTGTCCAATTAAACTTGTAACGGTATAACATCAAGTTTAGTTTTTAAACTCCTTAAACTATCTTCAAATGACATATCTTCGATAATTTCTTGGTTACCTCTATTCATGGAGTTTTGCACGTGATAACCATCCATTGTCGATCTTTCACTTCTCAAACATTGTCCCCTCGTGTTTTCTACTCTCCTTGAGCCCCTAAACATGCTTTGAAAGTAACTCAAAAACAAGTTTAGTCAAGAAGAATAGGTGACTCGACATATACAAAAACAAAAACTAAACACAAAATAAAGGGTTAAAAACAAAAAAGACCCCTGTGATATATTTAATACATAAAACAATTCCTAGTGATTTCAAAAACATACAAAATGACACCTCATGTTTTGAACTAAATTGTAAACTAACAGAATTCGTTAAATTTAATGAAAATGACGGTTTTGGCCGTTAAACCTACCGAATTTTGTTAAATTTACCGTTAAATTTATCGAATTCCATTAAGTTTACCGGATTCAGTTAAGTCTAACGAATTCTGTTAGTTTACAATTTAGTTCAAAATATGAGGTGTCATTTTGTAAGTTTTGAAATCATGGGAGATTTTTTTGTGTATTAGGCATACTACATGGGGCTTTTTTGTTATTAACCCCAAAACAAATGACTCAACAAGACACTAAACACAACAATTAAGACACTAGACACAACAAAAACAAGAAAAGCAAAGAAAAAATGTCTAAATTAGTAAAGTAGTTTTTAGCACCGATATTGACAAAATTTTCCCCGATAACGATGCCAAAAACTTGACAAGTAAGGGGTATAAATATAACAATTAGCTTATTCCAAGTCAAGTTTTACATTTATAACATTCTAAATATCCCACACGCGATTTTTCACAAGTATACGAGTCGTAATTGAGTTCAATTATATATAACGCTCATCTTTCATATATATATATATATATATATATATATATATATATATATATATATATATATATATTCACAAATTTTCTTCTCCTTCTCACTCTTTTTTTTTTTATTATAGACAGGTGTTGAGCCTGTGTAATAATAATTACCTACTCAAGAAAATACAAATTTTGTATATAGCGGTAACTAGAGTCGCATCCACAGGGATTGGGGATAATTCGTTTCTTTCAGAGTCCGAAGTATGAGGGATTTTTGGAGAATATAAAATAACTAATTAACTAACTAATGAAACAACTAATAGAAATAAACAAGAATTAATCAATAACCAATACGACTCTATCCAAATGTGCAATTTTTTAAACACGGTCCATTCAACTGATCATCGATGTAAAGATAATTCAATTACTCATTAATCGATTGGTTATAATTGTCATACACACGATAAACAACCAGCATTTCCTTACTTTTTCGATAGTCAATGTATGACCATTAACTATTTCTCTAATCAAGAAATAACCCTAGGTACGACCATAAAATTTAATTTCTCGATTGCAATAAGAATTAGAAAAGCCCAACCCTAACCAACAAACACGTACGAGGGTTCGTTTAAGTTAGATCATACGTTTCTCTAACATGAAATCAATCACGCTAGCCGCCACTGGTATTAATCAATTGAACAATTACGAATTCAATCAATTAATCTGGCAGTAGATTATTAGGTTAATTCGAATATCTGGCCCTTGACATTCAAATAACAAAACAATCATAAGAAGTTAAACTAGAAAACGTACAAATACCAATGAATAAAAGAAACCGAGTCTTCAAGTTGACCTTCGACTAGATGAGGAACTTAGCCACGCTTCATAGAGAAATTTCCACGCGAATTAGTAGAATTCATGAACATCAAACTTTGTTCTTAAAACAATCTAATATGTTTCACGCAAGAAGAGTAAAGGCACGAAGGAGGAATTATCTCCTGTCTTGCGGCCTCGGGACCAAGACGAATAATAGAAGAATCTCCCTAATCTAAACAATGACTAGTCTCTCATCTCGTCGGTTTTTCCACTGAAAAAGGAAAACAAAGAGATAAGGCAACTACTGAAGTTTCCTTCTTTCTTGTTTCCTGATGCTAGTAAACTACTAGTCACGAAAGGAAAGGCATTGGTTTAGCACATGTTGGAGCCGGATTTGCACGGATTCTTAAGGCTTCCCACGTGCACGGCATTTTCTCAAGAAAGTCACCCTTTTTAGTACTTTTCTACTCCACTTCCTGTAATTAGATCCAAATACCAAATATAAGTATATTTCAACAATTCAAACAATATTTGGCAAGAACAAAGAAGGAAATTAACCATAAAATTAATAACAAATTATGCCCTATCAATTCCCCCCCACACCTAAACCATGATTGTCCTCAAACATGAGAACAACAATTCAGCAAATAAACTCAAACAACAGTCATTACTCAAACCATCTATTACCAAGATGTAATTAAAACACATAGTGAGTGTCAATGTCTAAGTTCCAAGACATATTCTCTGGTTAGTTCCCAAAATCAACGACTCATCCGATCCATGACTAACTAATCTAAGAAGTTAGAATATTAAATTGACATTTATGAGCAAATGGTCCAACTGTTAATCAAAATCTCAACATTAAACTCATGGATCAGCAGGCTAACATAATCAACTGTATACTTGCTCATCTTTCATATATATATATATTGACAAATTTTCTTCTTCTTCTCTCGCTTATTTAATTTATTATAGAACACATGGCTTAGTCCTTAGCCATTCAAGCCTTTTGACACGAATTCTGACGTCTACCAAATGAAGAAATCTGGTTACTCAACTTTCATCGCTTAATGACCACATACCCATAGCTATCGTGCTTTTTGACGTGAAAGTTGACACTTTTTGTGACAATTTCCGGTTACTAGGCAACGATGACCAACGGAGTATAACCGAATATGATTCACCGATTAGCAATAAAATAAAATTAAAGATCAAGAGCCTGCTTCATTTCTTAAACATGGAGAACTAAGATTAATAGTTGAACTAATTTATATAGTAAATTTCAGTAAATATTCACACTGCCTAAACAAGTTAGTCAAGAACCGCAAAAGTCACAAAATTTTCAGCATTCACCAAAGAAATATGCTTAGACTTCACCACATCAGACTCGACTCATAAGAGAAACTTAGCAATAGAGGAACTTGAGCCTTTTAATCATTGTTGATCACAAACGACCATAAAATTGCCCAAAAGTGACAAAAAGAAAAAGAAAATAAAAACACCCAAAAATTACTAGCTGTTCTAACACCCCTCCACACCTAAACATTGCATTGTCTTTAATGTAACTAGAAAGAGCAAAAAGAAGAAAAAGGAACAACAAAACTTCCCTGAACACGTAGTTGAGGGTCTCGGGCAGCTATGGAATACGTGGCAATGGTGGTGTAGGATGCGCAGTCGTAGAAGGTCCACTTGCATCATCGGTAATTCCCTTACCATTCAGTTTACCTATACCAAGAACTCACAATGAATCAAAATTCTCCGTAGATATCAATTAAGTAAATCAAGGATAGTAACAGAGATACCAAGCAAATGACCGTGGGTGGTGGCTAGCAGTGGCATAGATAGCGAGCAGCGAAGGCAGCATGGGCAGCGGCAATGGAGTCCTGGTCTGAGCGGCGTGTGCGGAGCAGTAGTGAGGGTGAAGACGCGATAGCGGCGGCGGCTGGCATCATTCGGCATCGGGAGTCACAGGAGGTAGGCGAGAGTTGGTGGGCGAAGAGTGTGGCGGCGGTTGGGGAGTTTTGGCCAAAAAAGGAGAAAGGGGGAAAACAAGGGAGAAAGAAGAAAGAAAGAAAGAAAAAGAAAGAAAGAGAGAGAGAAAAAAAGAAAGAAAAGAAGAAGAAGAGAAAAAAAGAATATTTTTCGATTTCTTTTTTTTGTGATTTGTGGTTGTTCAAACATGGCGTGGGCACGCCTAGTTTTGGAAAAGTAATCTGATCCTGGGTGACTTTTTGCAACTTAATGCATGCCCTCCTTGCATGGGCACACCAAGATTCCTTGGCCTGCCTGTGTTGCGAATACTTGAGGTTTTACCAACATGGCATGGGCACGCCATGTTTTGTAAAAGTCTCCTGACTTTGAGGTTGCCACTTACAAAATTAATGCATGCCCTCCTCGCGGGGGCACGCCAAGTTCCTCTGTCATGGTCACAGTTGAGGAAAACATCAAAATCAATCAGTACCCAAGTGAGAATAACAAATTTCAAGCATTGAACAACAAAAAATAATGAAAACCAAGATTTGGGTTGCCTCCCAAGTAGTGCCTGATAAGAGTATATTTTACATATTTTAAGTGTATTTTATCTATTAATTTCAGTAGTTTAATCTAGTTTATAACTAAAATAATTAGGATTTTGGTAAAAATATACATTTTTTGTTAAAGTGGCTAACATTGCATTATGATTGATTTTAATGGTAAAAACTTTATTTTCATGCAGGATTAATGATTCAATCACGAAAAGATGTCAACTGAGGTGAAAAGTGGATAATTGGTGATGGATTTAAGTGATAATGAATAAATGAAGTAAATTGAAGAAATGCAAGTGAAAACAACTCTGACACGTTTTCGAATTTCGGCTATATCTGGAGCTACACATATTATATTGAGGTGCTCTATATACCATCTTGAAGCTAAGAGATAGATTCATATTTGGTATGAAGATATCGAAATTCGATTCTGCAATTTTCTTGGTAAAAAAGTCGAAATACAGAAGCTGCATTCTATGGACGTGAATGAAACAGGGGACTAACTAGTTATTGTTATTTTGATCATATCTCAGTATACAAAGCTCCAATTTGGATGACTCTTGAAGCATTTAAAGCTAATTCAAAGGGCTACAATTTTTGTGCTTTGCACAAAAGTTAGTTCGGCCTCCATCACATAGAAAATCGCAGTTGAAGTGAGGCCAATTTTACAGAGTTGAAAATACGGGTCATCAAAATATGGCTTGAAGCCGCGTTTTGTCAAGTCGCATTTTGTAGCCGGAATTCTGTAATTTGCTTAGCCATATCTCTTGTGTTCATACTACTTTCCAGCTATATTTAGTAAAGGAATTCGGTTGCACATGCTTCAGAAGATAAAGGGTAGAAGAGATGGCTTATTGTCAAGTCAAAAATATTTGTTATTGACCATCTTAACAAACTTTAGATTTGGGAATCCAAAGGTGAAAATTTGACTAAGTGGAAAGGAGCTTTTGAGCAATTTTTATGGAGAAAAACAAGGGAGGTCAGAGAGGGACATAGCTAGCATTTTTTGGCTGGTAGACAGAATTCTCTCTAGCTAGCAAATATTGCAAAGAGCACTTGGAGACTTCATCTTGTAATCATCTAGTGCAAGACATAACAGAATTTTGAGAGCTTGGTTAAGCTTTTTTTCATCCTTCTTGTACTTGTAACTTGTGATGTTTTCATTTAATGAAATTATAAGTTTGATTGTTATATCATTCATGAGTAGCTAATTTTCTATATCTAAGGAGTAGATGAAACTTTTAGCCAAATGATATGAATTGAATCAGATTTACACGTGTTGTATCTTGTATTAACTTGTCTTCTTGAGAATGTTGATTACTTGTTGTTGTTTGATCATCAATAGCAGGTTTATAGTTGTTATTACTCAAAGAGAATTGGTAATAACAATGTAATAACATGAGTAAGAGCTTGAAGTGTAGGTTCACGAGAACAGAAATACATTTAAGTGGATTAAATCTGCATTTCATGCATGAACAATAGCAGTTTTAGTTATTCACTAAGAGATTAGGGAAAACTAGGCTGTTCTCGATCATTATCATCATGAGAATGAGATTTTGACAATTTGTGAAATAAATCCCTGGTTAAACAAAAGGAGTAACAAGCGTTAAATTCATTTAATTGGATCTTTTGTGCTATAAGTGGAATCTACATCCCTAGATTCAAGTCTTTAGTGAAATTTCTCCATTTGTATCTTGCATTTATTAAATCAAATTTGTAGGCAGTAACAAATATAATTTTTCTAGTCAATCTCATTACAAGTCTAAATAATAGAGAAAATAAGGATCTACTACTTGTATACATTGCTCTTCGTGGGATCGACCCGATTAATATCCTAAATTACTAGTTTGACCTATATACTTGCAGTCAATGAGTATAAATTAAAATTAAACTTGCACTTACATAAGAAGCCCGTCAAATTTTTGGCGTCATTGTCGGGAAGCGGCAATATTAGGGTCTAATCATCTCTATTAATTTAGACAACTTTATTTTTATTAGTTGAATTGTTCGTTTTGTATTTTAATCAGTTTTTGATAATTGAAGTTGCATAAACTATCGTATTTCTGTTTGTAGTGCATGCATCGGGCATCTCGGAAAATTGCACCTTTCAATTCAAAAATTGAGAGGACACTTCGTAGACATAAAAGGCATACACCATAACAAGAGGAACAAGAGATTTGGCAACTAAAGAAGAGATGGTCGAAAACGAAGCAAATAGGTGAGCTCTACGAGATTTTGTTCTACCAGGGACACAAGGATCTCAAACAAGTATAGCAAGGCCTACGGTAAATGATAATAATTTTGAAATTAAACCATCACTTATTCAAATGGGTTAACAATCTCAATTTGGAGGTAATACTATAGAAGATCCTAACTCACACCTAGCTATATTCTTGAAAATATGTAATACAATTAAAATGAATGGAGTTAATGATGATGCTATAAGGCTAAAATTATTCTCATTTTCATTGAGAGATAAGGGAAAAATTTGATTACACTCTTATGCTCCTGATACTTTTACTATATGGGATGATTTATCAAGGTTATTTTTAAATAAGTATTTTCTATCGGGTAAGACTGCTAAACTGAAAGTGGATATCACTAGTTTTAGTCAATTAGAAGGTGAATCATTATATGAGGCATGAGAAAGATTTAGAGATTTACTACGAAAATATCCACATCATGGACTGTCCGATTGGCTAATCGTACAAACCTTCTATAATGGTTTATCTTTTTTCACTAAAACTATGATTGATGCAGCTGCAGGTGGAGCTTTAATAGGTAAATTACCTCAAGAAACTCAGAATTTGATAGAAGAAATGGCCTCAAATAACTATCAATGGGCTAATGAGAGAGGTAATACAAGACATCACACATGTATAATAGAAATGAACACTTTCAATATGCTGAGTGCTCAAATGAATAATGTGATGAAGTTGCTAAATAGATAAGGTGGAGTTGATCCAAATTCATCTAATGCACAGGTAACTTGTTGCTCTACATGTGGAGGTGAACATGATACTAATGAATGTATTGATTCTAAGCAGATACAATTTGTCAACAATTACAATTATAATGCTCAAAACAATCCCTACTCGAATACTTATAATCCGGGGTGGAGAAATCATCCAAATTTTAGATGAAAAGATCAAGGCAATCAACCAAGACCAACTAATCCACTGGAATTCCAGCAAATGCAATCATAAGCTGAAACTAAATCAAGTTGGGAGGCTGCGGTGGAAAAACTCACTAAGGTGATTTCGGACAGATTTAAGCAGGTAGAAGGAAGATTGGACGAACTTACTACAATGTACAGGAATGTAGAGGTCCAAATTGGCCAAATTACTAGTTCCTTGAACAATCGAAATCAAGGAGAATTACCTAGCAAAACGGAGGTTAATCCTAAGGAGCATGTCAAGGCCATTACTCTTCGTAGTGGCAAATAATTAGATGATCCTCCATTGGTGAAAGTTGAAAAAGATGAGAGTGAAAAACAAGAAGAAAAGCAGAGGAATCAAGAGGTGATAGTGGAGGAAAATAGCTAGAAAAAACCAAGAGAAAATCAACCATCATCTTCCATTACCATTCTGATACCTCTTATGGTTCCATTTTCCCAAAGATTAAAGCAGAATAAGTTTGATAAAGATTTTGAAAATTTTGTTAAAATCTTCAAACAAGTGCATATTAACATTCCTTTTGCCGATACTATTTTGCAGATTCCCTCATATGCAAAATTTTTCAAGGAAATCATGACTCGGAAGAAAAAGTTGGAAGATTATGAAACAATAGCAATAATAGAGGAATGTAGTGTAATTATACAAAATCAGTTACCACCGAAATTGAAGGATCCAGAAAGCTTTTCTATACCTTGCAGTATAGGTAATATTGATTTTTCTAAATCATTGTGTGATCTTGGTACTAGTGTATCATTAATTCCTTTAACAGTTGTTACACAATTGAATTTACATGATATTAAACGCACTAATATTACTTTACAACTAGCGAATAGGTCTGTTAAATATCCATTGGGAGTGTTAGAGAATGTATTGATAAAAGTTCAAAAATTTTATCATTCCAGTGAATTTTGTGATTTAGATATAAAAGAAGATATATCTATACCAATTATTCTAGGTAGACCATTTCTAACTACTGCAGCTACTATTATTGATGTAAAAAATGACAAGTTTAAATTTCAAGTAGGTGAAGAAGAGATAGAATTTAATTTGAATAAAATAAAAAAATACCCTTCTTTTATCGATCATGCTTATTTTATTCGCACAATAGATAAACTAACCCAAGAGATGAGCCAAGTCAAGTTTGACTTAGGTCCTCTTGAGTATTGTTTAATGAGTTTAGGTGAGCAAGAAGGTGATTGTGAAGAGATTGAAGAATTGACCAAATATTTGGATTTTCAAGCACTTTATGAAAGGGATAATGAAAGTCTTGGCCAAGGAAAAGGACTTCTACAACCTTCGGAAGTTGAACCTCCAAAATTAGAACTCAAATCACTTCCAACTCACTTAATGTATGAATTTCTTGGAAAAATAGCACTTTACCTGTAATTGTTAGTGCTCACCTTGATGATGAGCAGTGTGTAAAATTGTTAAGAGTTTTAAGAAGGCATAAAAAGGCAATTGGATGGACAATTTCAGACATTAAAGGTATAAATCCTTTTATATGCATGCATTGCATTTTATTGGAGGACAAATTGCAAATCCGTAGTGAAAACACAAAGAAGACTCAATCCAAACATGAAAGAGGTGGTAAGAAATGAAATTCTTAAGTGGCTTGATGCAGGTATAATATTTCCTATCTCCGATAGCATTTGGATTAGTCCAATTCATGTTGTACCAAAGAAAGGTGGAATAACTACAATTGTGGGTAAAAATAATGAGATGATTCCATCTAGACTTGTGGTTGGTTAGAGAGTGTGTATTGATTATCGTAAGCTAAATACGGTAACAAGAAAAAATCATTTTTCTTTACCATTTTTTGATCAATTATTGGAGCGTATAGCCGGGTATGAATTTTACTATTTTCTTGATATTTTTTTAGGATATAATCAAATAGTTATAGCTCCGGAGGATAAAAAAAAAAACTACATTCACATGTCCTTATAGCACTTTTGCATTTAGAAAGATGGTATTTGGATTATGCAATGCTCCCATGACTTTTCAACGTTGCATGATGGCTATATTTTCTGATCATATTAAGAAAATTGTGAAGATATTTATGAATGATTTTTCTATGTATGATTCATCTTTTGATCATTATTTTCATAATTTGAATTTGATTTTGAAGAGATGTGAGGAGACAAATCTTCTACTAAATTGAGAGAAATGCCATTTTATGGTAAAAAGAGAAATTATTTTAGGACACAAGATTTTTTTTAAAAGAATTGAGGTGGATAAAGCAAAAATTGAAGTCATTGAAAAATTGCCACCTTCAAGCAATGTTAAGGAGATAAGGAGTTTTCTTGGACATGCCAACTTTTATAGATGCTTTATTAAAAATTTTTCTAAAATAGTAAAGCCGTTGTGTGATTTATTATGTAAAGACACCCCTTTTCAATTTAATGACAATTGTTTGGCTGCTTTTGAAAGGTTGAAGAAGGAATTGATTTCTGCTCCAATTATAACTTCACCCGATTGGTCACTAGCATTTGAATTGATATGCGATGCAAGTGACTATACGGTTGGAGCAGTTTTGGGACAAAAGAAAGAAGAAATGTTGCATGGCATCTATTATGCTAGCAAATTGCTAAATGAGGCACAACTCAATTATGCAACAACGAAAAAGGAGCTATTGACAGTGATATTTGCTTTAGATAAAATTAGATCCTATTTAGTGGGATCTAAAGCTATCCTCTATACGGACCATTCGGCTCTTAAATATTTGCTACATAAGAAAGATGTAAAACCTAAACTAATTCGGTAGATTCTTTTATTGCAGAAATTTGATGTGGAGATAAAAGACAAAAAGAAAATAAAAAATCTCATGGCGGATCATCTATTACGCTTAGAATATATCCCAACTAATGACCAAATTTTCATCCAAAAAATTTTTTTGGATGAGTTTGTCCTAATAATTATCAATTCTCTATGGTATGCAAACTTTGCTAATTATTTAGTAAGTGAAGAGATTTCAAAGGGATTTAATTATCATCAAAAGAAGAAATTCTTGCATGATGTCAAAAGTTATTTTTGGGAGGAACCATTACTATATAGACATTATGCCGATGGTATGGTGCGCGAATGTATTCCCGAAGATGAGGTACATAATATTTTATATTACTGTCATAACTTTGAAACAAGTGGTCATTTTAGCACTTCAAAAACTATGGCAAAGGTATGGCAATCAGGGTTTTATTAGCCAACTATGTACCGAGATATTAGGAAATATGTTAAAAGTTCTGATGCATGCCAAAGAATTGAAAATATATCTCGTAAAAATGAAATGCCCATAACTATCTTTTTAGAGGTTGAGTTATTTAATGTATGGGGTATTGATTTTATGGGACCATTCCCTAGTTCTTTTGTGGGACCTACATCTTAGTAGCAGTGAATTATGTTTATAAATAGGTAGAGGCAATTTTTTCACCTACTAATGGCTCTAAGGTTGTACTCCAGTTTCTTAAAAAGAATATTTTTTGTAGGTTTGGTATACCTAAAACCATAATAAATTATGAAGGAAAATATTTCTATAACAAACAATTGGATTCCTTATTGTTTAAATATGGCTGTAGGCACAAGACATCACTCCCGTACCATCCTCAAGCCAACGGACAAGCGGAGTTAGCTAATCAAGAGATAAACCTCATCTTAGAGAAAACAGTGAGCAAGTCACGTAAGGATTGGGTTGCAAAATTAGATGATGCATTATGGGCTTGCCAAATGGCATTTAAGACACCCTTGGGGATGCCGCCGTATTGTTTAGTTTATGAAAAAACTTGTCACCTACCTGTAGAGATTGAACATAAAACTTATTGGGCTATTAAAGCAATTAATATGGATTTTAATCTTGCAGGTGGAAGGAGGCTACTTGAGTTAAGTGAATTGGAGGAACATCGACTACATGCTTATGAAAATGTCAAAATTTATAAAGAAAAGATCAAATATTGGCATGATAAGCATATTATCCTTAAACAATTCCAGGTAGGGCAGAAAGTACATGTGGATAATTGCAATTTTTTTTAGATACTATGTCAAGGGGAAGAAGAGTGGTATATTCCTTCTCCAGCAGTGATGAGAGGGAGGTTAATGAGGAGATGAAAGTGATTGAGGAGGAGACGTCACCTTCTCCTCCACTAGTTATCCGACAGCCTGGTGAGGGCACCTCTTATGGAGCGGCGACATCTGTTTTTGACAGTGCTAGATTCACTAATCGCTGGAATCAAGAGTGGCATGAGAAACATGCTAATTTGGAGTTCTTGGTCAAGATGCACGTTAGTCTAGAGATTGAGATGGTGTATCGCATCTCGGAGGCTTTTGCTCAGTTTGGGTGGGTTACAATTCTCACCCTGTTTAATCATTATTATCCCGACTTGGTGCGAGAATTTTACACCAATATTGAGAATAAGGCGCGCCACAGTGGAGAAATGGTTGAGTTGTGGGTGTCTGGGAGACGAATCCGCTTATCATGACAACAATTGGCTGCTATTTTAGCGTGTATGGATGAAAGACGACCAGTTGATTTGAAAAAGGAGTTTGTTCCCCCAAATAGGAGAGGGAATCCATCGTTGGCCATGGCTAGGTTGGTCTTGAGTACCAATCTTTTCGCTCTACGAGAAAGGAGACTATATTAGCGAATGTTTTCAAACCTCGCCATCGTCTCATCATTTATATGATGGCTCACAATGTTATTTTCGAAAAGATAGGACACACGGAGGTCTGCAAGAGCGGCATCTACTTTCTTGATTATATGTTCCATAACCGGAATTCTCATTATACTCAAATTTCACTACCTAACATCATCATTAGCCATATTCGGTTTACTGCGAGGCGTAAGACGACTTCTTTCAAATTATCATTTTCTCGTCTACTGACTTTGATCTTTTCATTTTTTGAAGTTCGATTGGAAGGCATGAGGCAGGAGTATGTTACACCGAGAACTGAATTATCGGTTACTACTCTCCATCGACTCGGTATTGGCATGGGAGAGATTCCTCGACCTGTTCAAGAGCGGAGACAAAAGGCTAGATATGGTCGAGAGCAAGCTGGACCTTCTACTGCGGCACCTCCTCCTCCTCCTCCTCCGCCACAAACCAATTGACAGCGATTTTTCGATCGCTTGGATGACATCGAGCATCATTTAGCCCGAATGGATGTTCGCCTGGACCACATTGAAGATCATCTAGGTCTACATCCACCTCCCGTGGATGACGATGAAGAGAATGATTGAGGCAGACCCTTGGATGGCTCTTCTTATTTTTTCCTTGTTTGCTTTTTTGTAGAATGTTAAACTTATATTTCTTATTTTGAATATTGAAACTTATGGTAGCTACTAGTAGTTAGTTGATTGCAGATGATTCATCGGTCGACAGCTCGTGATGCAAGGTTGAACTGGACCGAAGCCATCTCAACTGGGAGTAACTTGCTCTTTCTTTTGTTTTGATTTTTCTTCCCCTACATATATATTAAGGACAACGTGTGCTTTAAGTGTGGGGGAAGAAATGTGTGGTACTTTTAATAGTTGTGGTACTTTTAGTAGTTTTTTTGTTTAATGTGTGGACAAATAGTTGAAAATTTTTCCTATGCTTAATTGTTGTTTATTTTGGGTTTGCTGGCAGGGAGTTTAGTCCACTTTTAAGGGGAGACTTTGTCAAAATATTTTCAAAACCTTACACACACACACACACACACACATATATATATATATAATAATCATAATAAACAAATAAAATTTTGTCAATTATCCTTTTGAAATAAATATATGTGGTTTTGAAACTTTTTTTCTCAATTAATTTGGAAAATAACTACTATGTGATTATAATTTTTACATTTGTAGGAAAGTATATCTAGTAAAATGGAAAACATTATGCCTACATTTTGCATATTTGATGAAATTTCTTCTTTTTATTTGATTTTATAAGTTAAAAAATTAATATGGTCAATAACTGTCACACTCTTCTCATGATTATTCTTTAGAGAGAATTTTATTATTTCTCTATATGATTGTTAAAAAAAAGAAGTAAAAGAATAAGAGTTATTCTACTCCAATGGTTCTTGTACTTAGTAACTGGGAGTCTTCATTTACAAATGTCGATTTTCGCGTAAAACGATACTCGAATTAAGAGTATGAAAAGCAACTTGAGTATGTGAAATGTTGAGTAACCGGTGATTTTCATATAAAAATATTGATCTTCTTGTCAAAAGGTATTATCACAACTTAAGTAGTATTTGGCCATGTGAAAAGAATAAATCTCTTTTTAAGAAAAATAATAAGTTGATCATGAGATTAGTTAGCATCTTTATTGATTATATGAGTTGCTTGCTTGTGAAATTGGGTAAAAATGAGAAATTGAGTGGAATTAGTATAATTATGGTATATTTGACTCTTCTTTACTTGATATTATTAGTACTTGAGGATTAAAAAAATCACATAATGGTTATTTACCTTGATTCAAGAAAATGAAGTTGATTTGAGCACATATGTTTATCTTCAAAAATGTGAATCATTGCTGGTTTGTATTTCTAATTGCTTGAGGACAAGCAATAGTTCAAGTGTGGGGGAATTTGATAATAGTATATTTTACGTATTTTTAAGTATATTTTATCAGTTAATTTCAGTTGTTTAATCTAGTTTATAACTAAAATAATTAGGGTTTTGATAAAAATATACATTTTTTTGTTAAAGTGGCTAACATTACATTACGATTGATTTTAATGGTAAAAACTTCATTTTCATACATGATTAATGATTCAATCACCAAAGGATGTCAACTGAGGTGAAAAGTGGATAATTGGTGATGGATTTAAGTGATAATGAAGAAATGAAGTGAAAACAACTCTAACACATTTTCATATTTCTGCTATATCTGGAACTACATATATTGGATTGAGGTGATCTTTATTCCATCTTGAAACTAAGAGATAGTCTATATTTTGTATGAAAACATCAAAATTCGATTCTACTGTTTTCTTAGTGAAAAAGTCGAAATACAGAAGCTACATTCTATGGAAAAGAATGAAACAGGGGATTGACCAATTGTTGGTATTTCAATCATATCTCAGTCTATAAAACTCCGATTTAGACGATTCTTAAAGTATTTTAAAGCTAATTCAAAGGGCTATAACTTTTGTGTTCTGCACAAAAGCTAATTCGGCCTCTATCATATAGAAAATCGCAGTTGAAATGAGGCCAATTTCACATAGTTGAAAACACGAGTCATTAAAACGTGGCTTGAAGCCGCGTTTTGTCAAGTCGCATTTTGTAGCCGAAATTTTACAATTTGTTCAGCCATTTCTCTTGTGTACATACTACTTTTCAGCTATATTTAGCAAGAAAATTCGATTGCACATGCTTCAGAAGATAAAGGGCAGAAGAGATAGCTTATTGTCAAATCAAAAATATTTGTTATTGACTATCTTAACAAATTTTAGATTTGGGAATTCAAAGGTGAAATTTTGACTAAGTGGAAAAGAGCTTTTGTGCAGTTTTTATGGAGAAAATCAAGGGAGGTCAGAAAGGGACGTAGTTAACATTTTTTGGCTGGTAGACAGAATTCTCTCTAGCTAGCAAATATTGCAAAGAGCACTTGGAGACTTTATCCTGTAATCATCTAGTGCAAGACATAGCAGAATTTGAGGGCTACACCATTAACTTGGTTAAGCTTTTCTTCATCCTTCTTATACTTGTAACTTGTGATGTTTTCATTTAATAAAGTTATGAGTTTGATTGTTATATCATGCATGAGTAGTTAAATTTCTATATCTAACGAGTAGATGAAACTTTTAGCCAAATGATATGAATTGAATCAGATTTACACGTGTTGTATCTTCTATTAACTTGTCTTCTCGAGAATGTTGATTACTTGTTGTTGTTTGATCATCAATAGCAGGTTTATAGTTGTTATTACTCAAAGAGAATTGGTAATAACAATGGACTAACATGAGTAAGAGCTTGAAGTGCAGGTTCATAAGAATAGAAATACATTTAAGCGGATTAAATCTGCATTTCATGCATAAACAAGAGCAGTTTTAGTTATTCACCAAGAGATTAGGGAAAACTAGGTTGTTTTCGATCATTATCATCATGAGAATGAGATTTTGGCAATTTGTGAAATTAATCCCCGGTTAAACAAGAGGAGTAATAAGTGTTAAATTCATTTAACTGGATCTTTTGTGCTATAAGTGGAATCTACATCTTTAGATTCAAGTCTTTAGTGAAATTTCTCCATTTGTATCTTGCATTTATTAAATCAAATTTGTAGGCAGTAGCAAATATAATTTTTCTGGTCAATCTCATTACAAGTTTAAATAATAGATAAAATAAGGACCTAGTACTTGTAGACGTTGCTCCTTGTGGGATCGATCCGATTAATGCTCTAAATGATTTATTTGGCCTGTATACTTGCAGTCAATGGGTATAAATTGGAATTAAACTTGCACTTACATAAGAAGCCCGTCAGCGCCTTCCTTTGATATTTTTGGCTGGACATTGACATATTTATTCACGAAGGATAAAATCGTGTAACTCGTTTCAATGCTTCATTTTCTATGTGGTCCTGATAACCCTCGTAAATAAAGTAATTCTTGAGCACACGAGATATGGTCTTCCATGGATTAGTAGATGGCACCAAACAAACAAGTAATGAACTTAATGCTTCATTTACTCCTCTATGATGAACACTTATTAGTTCGAGATATTTTTTATCATGACTCTTAATTTATTCTTGTCATGAAACTCAAAATTTTCTGGTATAATGAAGTCAATCTCACTAACAGGAATTAAAGAATAAGAGTCAGAAGAAAATTAATTAAGGAATGGAGGAGATGTCATCGCATTTAGAGATTGTTCACTGGATTTATTCACTTGAACCATTTGATGTTGGGATTTTATTTCTTGCACTTTAATTTCCTTTTCAACCGCATCTTTAGATCCTTTTTTCTTGAGACTCTTGCAGTTCCATATCATTTGTCAGGATAATTGCACACCTATCTTCTTCAAGGTCGATGTTAGTCTATGAGAGCAATTCTGACATCGATGATGGCTGTTGCTGTTGATATTGATGTTGAAAATCGATTGACTCTAGTGCATAATTAAAGTTGGAGTTGTCTCGCCATCTTTGATCATGCCCATTTGAATAAGGGTCATACCACGTTCGAGATTGGGATGGAAAACCTCCAAACTTATTGAGATAGGCATTCAAGTAATCTTGATATTCAGAACACATACTGGTTGAATGATCTGTGACATAATAAATCCCACAAGTTGCAGCAGCCATTTTGTCTATAAGAAAACTTAGTGAATCTGAATATTGATCATCAGAAAAAACACAAGCCTCATTTCCTTTCGTAGTAACAAAATTCAGTCCATCACCAAAATACGGAATGTCAGCAGCCATAAACTATATATAAAAAAATAAAAACAAGATGAACTAAAAAAGAAATAAATTAATCAGGCACAGTCCCCGGTAATGGTGCAAAAAATTGACCGGTGTCGAGCCTGTGTAATAATAATTACCTACTCAAGAAAAATACAAATTTTGTATATAGCAGTGAGTATGGTCGAATCCATAGGGATTGGGGATAATTCGTTTCTTCCAGAATCTGAAGTATGGGGGATTTTTAGAGAATATAAAATAACTAATTAACTTACTAATAGAAATTAACAAGAATTAATCAATAACCAATACGACTCTAACCAAATGTGCAACTTTTCAAACACGGTCCATTCAACTGATCATCAATACAAAGGTAATTCAATTACTCATTAATAGATTGGTTATAGTTGTCATACACGCGATAAACAACCAGCATTTCCTTACTTTTTTGATAGTCAATGTACGACCATTAACTATTTCTCTAACCAAGAAATAACCCTAGGTACGACCATAGGATTTAATTTTTCAATTGCAATAAGAATTAGAAAAGTCTAACTCTAATCAACAAATACGTCACGCGGGTTCGTTGAAGTTAGATCATACGTTTCCCTAACATGAAACCAATCACTCTAGTTGCCACTGGTATTAATCAATTGAAGAATTACGGATTCAATCAATTAATCTGACAATGGATTATTAGGTTAATTCGAATATCGAGCCCTTAATATTCAAATAACAAAACAATCATAAGAAGTTAAACTCGAAAATGTACAAATACCAATGAATAAAAGAAATAAGTAAAATAATTCAAACTCACAGATATTTGGAATCGAGTTTTCAAATTGACTTTCGACTAGATGAGGAATTTAGCCACGTCTCATAGAGAAATTTCCACGCTAATTAGTAGAATTCATGAACATCAAGCTTTGTTCTTCAAACAATCTAATATGTTTCACGCAAGAAGAGTAAAGGCACGAAGGAGGAATTATCTCCTGTCTTGCGGCCTCGGGACTGTGACGGCCCCACCTCTCCCTAAGGCGAACCAGAGGGTTGGCAGCCGTCTGCCTAACTCTCGCCAGGACTCACGCAAGCACACTAACCCAAAATCTTCCGAAGATTTAACCTCTGCTATTACAATAGCAAATCTTCCAAAATAAATCGATTACTAATACCACATTAACTTCAAAGATAACAGCATCTGAAGTTAGCCAATCGACGGCTCTTAAACACTTCACGCGCTACTTACAAGGATTAAAGCCATACCACACCAATACAAACATATATACCAAATATCAGAATTAGGGATTACACCTTTCCAGCTTCAAGTGGCAATTCAAAATAAAGGATACAAGTTCAATCCAAAATAAAATTTACACAAATGAACAGATAAGCTTCAAGTCTCTCGATTTCCAAGACCTGTTAAAGAAAGACAAATATCGTGTGGTGAGCTAAAACTCAGTGGTGCCCAAAACATGCAACCAAATCAATTACTTAGCAAATAGTAATTTCAACTTAAATTCAGCAAGTAGGAAAGCGTGTAATAGCATGGGGTAGGATACATGGGCTCTCAGGAGCCATTTTCCTTGCGCTTGATCAAAATTACCCGCAGTTGACCCTCCATCAACTTTCACTATCTAAAGTCCATGTAGATTCATTATTATTATTATTATTATTTTTCTTTATAGACTAGTCGAGGGATTCACCCAACGACGTTGCGTCCAGCATGAGGTTATTATAAACTGGTCGAGGAATTCACCCAGCGACGTTGCGTCTAGCAAGAGATTAATATAGACTGGTCGAGGGATTCACCCAGCGACGTTGCGTCTAGCAAGAGATTAGTATAGACTGGTCGAGGGATTCACCCAGCGACGTTGCGTCTAGCAAGAGATTAGTATAGACTGGTCGAGACGTTGCGTCTAACAAGAGATTAGTATAAGCAGGATATTCACGAAAACATTTCAAGCAAGTCACCACTCGAACGGCTAATGTGGTAAAGTACACATAGCTCACTTCGATGGATCAAAACCATATTTTCAAATATCACATATCAAGCCGAGAAAGCGCATTAATCAGGTAAGCATAGAACAAGCAGGGACACTCACCAAGAGTGGAGTTCAGATGTCAAGTTGGGAATCGAATTCCGCGTCCTCGAAAAATCATAAAAACAAATTTTGAAACTATAAGTTTCTACTCAGTTTTTCAGCTTATAGACATTGAGGTATATCTAATATACTACTAGTTTACTTTCCCTTAGAAAAATCAAGAGTCCCTTAGCTTAAAACTTGACAAGAGCAGAAGAAATGTTCCCTATAATTTTCCTTGAGTTACTTTTTCTTATAAAAAGGGTAACTAGTATTATTTTCTTGAAATAAGTCGACAATCACTTGATATCGAAGTTCGATGGTTAATTTGTCAAATCTCTTTAAAATAAATTGGCAAGCTATTTAGCATCAAGGCTAGGAAAATACCTTGAAAATTTCCTCTAATCTCTGATCTTACAAAAATAGTTGCTAAGGCTATAAATTAAAGTTTCTTGTAAAATGTTACTAGAGTTATTTTGCTAAAAAAATATATATATATACCGTTTTCTTGCCGAGCAAGTTTCCGCGTTTATAATTAAGGTGACTTAAAGCTCGCCTTTTAAATTTTCCTTATGTACAACTAGACTTGAAAAATTTATAAGAAAGAAAGAATTTAAGCAAAACTAAGGTTTTATATCTAGAAAAGTCATTTTCTTAAATTAATAAAGCTAATTTAACTCAGGGAAGAAGATTCACGTTGCCCCAGTTTAATGCAAAAATACTAAATACTAGATTTTATCGGGCGATATTAAAACTATGTCGTGCAAAACTAGAGCAAAAATATTTTTCATTTACTTAGTCAAGTATTTGCTTGGATTCACCGGATCAGCGCTAATATCCATAGTTTCGATTCCCATCAGAGTTCACAATTTTCTCAAGGTTGCGCAATCCCATTTTATACAATAATAACACCAGGGCTTCTTCAAATATTATCACTGTGTTCCAACAAATTTATACTCCGAGCACACGCAGGAAAATTAACCAAGGCTTAGTCAAAACTTAGCACTTGGTATGCAGCACTTATACCAACTCACAGCTTCACCAAATAGTGGTACAGCTTTCTAAGCAATTCCAACAATTCAACCATAACTCCAAGTGTGGGAATTCATAGAGCCCACTGTCAACAATTTCAACACATTATGCTTCAATGAAAAAGAAAAAAAAATAATTTCAACCATTAGCTTTGCAGTCATTGGAATACGAGTAGAAATTGTTTCACTAGCCAAGCTTAAGCATACGTTTAGCAAGTACCTTCTTACCATCTAATTCTTTGAAAATTTCAGGAACACAATAGGGTCGAACCACAATCATTAACATCAACATTTTCCATGCGTTTCCAAGAATAAATTCCAACAATAGCTTGAAATTTCAGGAGATAAATGGAAAGAAAATTTCTTGCTCCACTTAGCAAAATTTTTCAGTTTAAAGTCTGCATTTTCCAGATGAAGCCCACGGCTCATTCACATTTTATTACACCAGAATTTTCCCAAATTTTATTCCCTCATCCGATTGCAAAACTCAACATGCAAAGCCTTAAACATTAAATTTTAACTTTGCTAATCATCGTTGAAGCCTCAGATTGTCACACAACAGCAGATTCAAGCTGCATTATCAAGAACAAGCTCTCGGCAGAAATTTTCCTTTCTTAAAACAGAATCTTGTTTTCAAAAATCATCATCCGATGGTTTTAAATCAGCATGCACAGCTTTAAACAATTCAATTGGTTAGTGATTAGTCTTTTAATCCACAATGCAAGCTCAGGTTACCGGAATCAACAAGTTCCTAGCCACATTATCGAATCAGTTTTTCGGTTAAGCACGGCTACACACAACAGAAATTTTTCTGCTTTTCTAGATCATCAACCAACACCCAAATTCAACATGCAAGTCGCTTATAAGCTCCATCAACCTCTAATCAGTTCAATCTAATTCAGGGTTACCTCAAATCGACTTAGTTCGCACACGAAAATCCGGAAAAGTCTTTCTGCTCTCTCTCTCTCTCTCTCTCTCTCTCTCGGCTTCACGCGCAGGTCGGGTTCCAGTTTGGGTTGTCTTGGCTGAGCAGATGGTGGAGCTGTGGTGATTGTTGCGGCTGGGAAACTGGGTGCAGCCGGTGGAAGTGGAAGCTGAATGGAGGGGTTCACTCACGGCTTCCCTTATGTCCCTCGACCTTACGGACAGCAGCAGGAAAGAAAAATTGTAGCAGCTCTCGGATGGCTGGTGCGAAGTGAAGAGAGTGAAGTGAAGTGCGGTGGTGTGGAGTGCAGAGGTGAAGAGAAAGAATGAAGGTGGAGTCGCGGTTTGTGGAGAGGAATGGTTTACGGTTGCGTGTTAGGATTTGTTGAGTGTGAAGTTGGATAAGTTGCTGATTGGCCGAGTGGAGAGGTGAGGAAATCATAGTGTCGGAGGAGTTGTTTGGCCGTGCATGTAATGGTTGTGATGTAGTGGGGATTTTGTGGAATTGTGAAGGGCATTTTGGTCTTTTCACTTTGCTCCCTAACCTCAACTTAATTTCTCAATTCTAACTTAATTCCAAAAATTATTCCCAAGCGTGATTTGAACGCCTAATAATATACTAATCTCGCAAAGATTCGATTATCAAGATTTTAACCTCCTAAGTGTACCCAATGTACTTGTAACGGTTTATCAAAAATATATCGATTCATCTTAATTCTAAGGTTCCTATTAACACTTAACATTCTTATTTTATTATTTAAATTATTAAAATCAAGTTTGACCTTAATATAAAAAATTTAACATTCTTAATATTCGTTTATCCTTTTATATCAAAACTTATTAACTTAATCATTATTAACGCTTAAGATTAGCTATCGGAATTCAAAGAAATTTAATTGTTAAATCAATGAAATAATTTACCTTCAAAATATGAATTTAATGTAACAAAACTAGGAAATTTAATAGTTTAGCACAATTCTTTTATTTTGCACATAAAATTTATTTCTACGCACTTATTTAAAACAATTAGATTTAATGCTAAAATTTATTAAAGAATAAAAAAATGCAAATGAAATATGCACTGATATTTATATATTTTCAGGGTTCTCACATCCTCCCCTCCTTAAAATGAATTTTGTCCTCAAAATTCTCACCTTCTTGCATTTTTGGGCAACCGGCAATTTGGTGCTCGCTGCTACCACACCTCAAGCACTTTCCTCCCTTTTTCCAGCATTCATTCTCAATATGACCATCCCTCCTGCAATACCCACAAGTTACCTGAGAAGTGGTCACACGACCTCCTTGCGAGGCGTTCCTAGGTTGACCTCTTCCGTTTGGTCCTCCGTTAGTTCCATTGTCTCTTTCTCCGGCACCTCTGACACCAGCTCCTCTCACTAGAGCGCCTCGTGGTGCTCCGTGACTATTTATTCCACCCGTTCCTCGACTCACTTTGGCCGGTGGAGCATTTGCATAAGTCGGCTCCCGACTGCTGCTAGGTGCAAATCTTTTCTTGGCTTGGAAAGTTTTTACTTGAGCTCTGGCAACTTCAACCCTTTGAGCTCTCTCTACAGCTTCAGCAAATGTGTCTATTCGAACAGCAGCTAATCCCTCCTGAATTTCCACGTTCAGTCCCTGCACAAACCTCCTTACACGCCTTTGCTCCGTAGCTACCAATTCGGGAGCATAATGGGACAATTTCGTGAATTGAATCTCATATTCGGCGACACTCATCGCCCCCTGCCTACACTTGATGAAATCATCCTCTCTTTTCTCTTGGATGAGAGGAGGAAGAAATTTGGCATTGAATTCCCTTGTGAAGTTCGCCCAGGTCCTAGGAGTATGATTCCAGTCCCAATTGACCCTAATCAAGTTCCACCAGGAACGAGCAACTCCCTCAAACTGGAATACCGCAAAAGTCACTTGCCTTTCTTCCGTATAATTTAAAGCGGCGAAAATATCAGAGATCCTTTCCCACCAACCTTCGGCTACCTCAGGTTCTGGGCCTCCGTAGAACTTAGGAGGTCCAAACTTCAGGAATCTCTCTAATGCCTGATCCTCAGAATCGATTGGGCCCCCTTGCTGATGCACTACTCCATGAGCTTGGTGCTCAGTCATGCGCTCTAACACATCAGTTATTCTATTGATTGCGGTGGCCACTGGATCTTCGGCCACGTTTCCCTGACCATGGTCTGGGTTGACCTCAGGTTCCCTATCACCTCTACCCTCGGGGTGTTGCCTAGTTGGTCTCCCACGTCCTCTACCTCTAACTTGGAGATCCATAGCCTAGTTATGCCTATTATTGGAAAATAACGCATTTAGGCGAGAATAGAAACATTTATTATATTATTATTCTTTTTGTAAGTAAAATCAATATGAGAATTGAGAAAAAGGAGAGTTAATTAGTCATGTAACTTATTCAACTATATCATGTATTCAAATTGCTCAAATCACAATATTCCTATCTTATTTTTATTCGATTCATATATATTTATTGCACTATTCTAGGATATTTCTAAATTCTCAAGAATTTTTTTTTTCAACATTATAACAAAGTAGACGCGTAATCATCAAATTTCATACGCACAATATGAGTCACATTGCATACCAATTTCATACAACTTCAAGAGCCAAACAATTCACGAATACATTCAATGTTCTCATACATAACTCAAACTTCAATCTTTGTAAGCATGAAAGAAAACAATACAACATTACACAAATTATTGTAACCACATAGCTAATAGCTCAACCCTTAGTTTAGATTCAACTTAACCTTAGTGGATTGTAGACCTACCACGTCTAATATTAAATCTAATAACATGATCATTACTTAAGTACATCAATAGCTCTTAAGTATTCTAAATGATCTCAAACATTTCATACATTGGCTTTTCTAATAACCTAACAGCTAGTTATCTTTATCCTGTTGGACATTAGCCCCAAATAATCCTCCAATAAAACTTAAGAAGTCACAATGTTATCAAGAACTCACCTCACATGGCAAATTCATCTCAAAAACAGAATTGGCACTAATCTTCAAGGTCTCACTATTGGCTCTTCACCTTTAACTTTCAAAAGCTAGACTTGGTCCTTTCATTTCATTTTTCCAAAATTAATCATGCTTTCTAGTCACATCATAATGAATATACTAAATTCTTTCCAAATCTGCAAGTACACCATTGAATGAAATATCTGGTATTCGGGTACGAGAATCTGACAATAGGATAATTCACACCTCAGGCTGGCCAGTCCCAAGAGTAACTTACCTACATCTGAGATTCCTACCCAACATACATATCTAATATCCCCAACTATAGACTTTTGTTCCACACTTAACAAGCCAATCCCCACAGTCCGAGAATCCTCTCCCGGCACGAGCTCGATAGGAGCTCTGATACCACCTGTGACGGCCCCACCTCTCCCTAAGGCGAACCAGAGGGTTGGCAGCCGTCTGCCTAGCTCTCGCCAGGACTCACGCAAGCACACTAACCCAAAACCTTCCGAAGATTTAACCTCTGCTATTACAATAGCAAATCTTCCAAAATAAATCGATTACTAATACCACATTAACTTCAAAGATAACAGCATCTGAAGTTAGCCAATCGACGGCTCTTAAACACTTCACGCGTTACTTACAAGGATTAAAGCCATACCACACCAATACAAACATATATACCAAATATCAGAATTAGGGATTACACCTTTCCAGCTTCAAGTGGCAATTCAAAATAAAGGATACAAGTTCAATCCAAAATAAAATTTACACAAATGAACAGATAAGCTTCAAGTCTCTCGATTTCCAAGACCTGTTAAAGAAAGACAAATATCGTGTGGTGAGCTAAAGCTCAGTGGTGCCCAAAACATGCAACCAAATCAATTACTTAGCAAATGGTAATTTCAACTTAAATTCAGCAAGTAGGAAAGCGTGTAACAGCATGGGGTAGGATACATGGGCTCTCAGGAGCCATTTTCCTTGCGCTTGATCAAAATTACCCGCAGTTGACCCTCCATCAACTTTCACTATCTAAAGTCCATGTAGATTCATTATTATTATTATTATTATTTTTCTTTATAGACTAGTCGAGGGATTCACCCAACGACGTTGCGTCCAGCATGAGGTTATTATAGACTGGTCGAGGAATTCACCCAGCGACGTTGCGTCTAGCAAGAGATTAATATAGACTGGTCGAGGGATTCACCCAGCGACGTTGCGTCTAGCAAGAGATTAGTATAAGCAGGATATTCACGAAAACATTTCAAGCAAGTCACCACTCGAACGGCTAATGTGGTAAAGTACACATAGCTCACTTCGATGGATCAAAACCATATTTCCAAATATCACATATCAAGCCGAGAAAGCGCATTAATCAGGTAAGCATAGAACAAGCAGGGACACTCACCAAGAGTGGAGTTCAGATGTCAAGTTGGGAATCGAATTCCGCGTCCTCGAAAAATCCTAAAAACAAATTTTGAAACTATAAGTTTCTACTCAGTTTTTCAGCTTATAGACATTGAGGTATATCTAATATACTACTAGTTTACTTTCCCTTAGAAAAATCAAGAGTCCCTTAGCTTAAAACTTGACAAGAGCAGAAGAAATGTTCCCTATAGTTTTCCTTGAGTTACTTTTTTCTTATAAAAAGGGTAACTAGTATTATTTTCTTGAAATAAGTCGACAATCACTTGATATCGAAGTTCGATGGTTAATTTGTCAAATCTCTTTAAAATAAATTGGCAAGCTATTTAGCATCAAGGCTAGGAAAATACCTTGAAAATTTCCTCTAATCTCTGATCTTACAAAAATAGTTGCTAAGGCTATAAATTAAAGTTTCTTGTAAAATGTTACTAGAGTTATTTTGCTAAAAAAATATATATATATACGGTTTTCTTGCCGAGCAAGTTTCCGCGTTTATAATTAAGGTGACTTAAAGCTCGCCTTTTAAATTTTCCTTATGTACAACTAGACTTGAAAAATTTATAAGAAAGAAAGAATTTAAGCAAAACTAAGGTTTTATATCTAGAAAAGTCATTTTCTTAAATTAATAAAGCTAATTTAACTCAGGGAAGAAGATTCACGTTGCCCCAGTTTAATGTAAAAATACTAAATACTAGATTTTATCGGGCGATATTAAAACTATGTCGTGCAAAACTAGAGCAAAAATATTTTTCATTTACTTAGTCAAGTATTTGCTTGGATTCACCGGATCAGCGCTAATATCCATAGTTTCGATTCCCATCAGAGATCACAATTTTCTCAAGGTTGCGCAATCCCATTTTATACAATAATAACACCAGGGCTTCTTCAAATATTATCACTGTGTTCCAACAAATTTATACTCCGAGCACACGCAGGAAAATTAACCAAGGCTTAGTCAAAACTTAGCACTTGGTATGCAGCACTTATACCAACTCACAGCTTCACCAAATAGTGGTACAGCTTTCTAAGCAATTCCAACAATTCAACCATAACTCCAAGTGTGGGAATTCATAGAGCCCACTGTCAACAATTTCAACACATTATGCTTCAATGAAAAAGAAAAAAAAAATAATTTCAACCATTAGCTTTGCAGTCATTGGAATACGAGTAGAAATTGTTTCACTAGCCAAGCTTAAGCATACGTTTAGCAAGTACCTTCTTACCATCTAATTCTTTGAAAATTTCAGGAACACAATAGGGTCGAACCACAATCATTAACATCAACATTTTCCATGCGTTTCCAAGAATAAATTCCAACAATAGCTTGAAATTTCAGGAGATAAATGGAAAGAAAATTTCTTGCTCCACTTAGCAAAATTTTTCAATTTAAAGTCTGCATTTTCCAGATGAAGCCCACGGCTCATTCACATTTTATTACACCAGAATTTTCCCAAATTTTATTCCCTCATCCGATTGCAAAACTCAACATGCAAAGCCTTAAACATTAAATTTTAACTTTGCTAATCATCGTTGAAGCCTCAGATTGTCACACAACAGCAGATTCAAGCTGCATTATCAAGAACAAGCTCTCGGCAGAAATTTTCCTTTCTTAAAACAGAATCTTGTTTTCAAAAATCATCATCCGATGGTTTTAAATCAGCATGCACAGCTTTAAACAATTCAATTGGTTAGTGATTAGTCTTTTAATCCACAATGCAAGCTCAGGTTACCGGAATCAACAAGTTCCTAGCCACATTATCGAATCAGTTTTTCGGTTAAGCACGGCTACACACAACAGAAATTTTTCTGCTTTTCTAGATCATCAACCAACACCCAAATTCAACATGCAAGTCGCTTATAAGCTCCATCAACCTCTAATCAGTTCAATCTAATTCAGGGTTACCTCAAATCGACTTAGTTCGCACACGAAAATCCGGAAAAGTCTTTCTGCTCTCTCTCTCTCTCTCTCTCTCGGCTTCACGCGCAGGTCGGGTTCCAGTTTGGGTTGTCTTGGCTGAGCAGATGGTGGAGCTGTGGTGATTGTTGCGGCTGGGAAACTGGGTGCAGCCGGTGGAAGTGGAAGCTGAATGGAGGGGTTCACTCACGGCTTCCCTTATGTCCCTCGACCTTACGGACAGCAGCAGGAAAGAAAAATTGTAGCAGCTCTCGGATGGCTGGTGCGAAGTGAAGAGAGTGAAGTGAAGTGCGGTGGTGTGGAGTGCAGAGGTGAAGAGAAAGAATGAAGGTGGAGTCGCGGTTTGTGGAGAGGAATGGTTTACGGTTGCGTGTTAGGATTTGTTGAGTGTGAAGTTGGATAAGTTGCTGATTGGCCGAGTGGAGAGGTGAGGAAATCATAGTGTCGGAGGAGTTGTTTGGCCGTGCATGTAATGGTTGTGATGTAGTGGGGATTTTGTGGAATTGTGAAGGGCATTTTGGTCTTTTCACTTTGCTCCCTAACCTCAACTTAATTTCTCAATTCTAACTTAATTCCAAAAATTATCCCCAAGCGTGATTTGAACGCCTAATAATATACTAATCTCGCAAAGATTCGATTATCAAGATTTTAACCTCCTAAGTGTACCCAATGTACTTGTAACGGTTTATCAAAAATATATCGATTCATCTTAATTCTAAGGTTCCTATTAACACTTAACATTCTTATTTTATTATTTAAATTATTAAAATCAAGTTTGACCTTAATATAAAAAATTTAACATTCTTAATATTCGTTTATCCTTTTATATCAAAACTTATTAACTTAATCATTATTAACGCTTAAGATTAGCTATCGGAATTCAAAGAAATTTAATTGTTAAATCAATGAAATAATTTACCTTCAAAATATGAATTTAATGTAACAAAACTAGGAAATTTAATAGTTTAGCACAATTCTTTTATTTTGCACATAAAATTTATTTCTACGCACTTATTTAAAACAATTAGATTTAATGCTAAAATTTATTAAAGAATAAAAAAAATGCAAATGAAATATGCACTGATATTTATATATTTTCAGGGTTCTCACAGGGACCAAGACGAATAATAGAAGAATCTCCCTAATCTAAGCAATGACTAGTCTCTCATCTCGTCGGTTTTTCCACCGAAAAAGGAAAACAAAGAGATAAGGCAACTACTGAAGTTTCCTTCTTTCTTGTTTCCTGATGCTAGTAAACTACTAGTCACGAAAGGAAAGGCATTGGTTTAGCACATCTTGGAGCCGGATTTGCAAGGATTCTTAAGGCTTCCCACGTGTACGGCATTTTCTCAAGAAAGTCACCCTTTTTAGTACTTTTCTGCTCCACTTCCTGTAATTAGATCCAAATACCAAATATAAGTATATTTCAACAATTAAAACAATATCTAGCAAGGACAAAGAGGGAAATTAACCATAAAATTAATAACAAATTATGCCCTATCAAGTATATTCTATTAAGAGTCGAACTCACAGGAAAGATTTTCAATTATCGGTGATTTTCAAATTCATTTATTATTTAGACTATCACAAGTACAATAAATTAAATCTACACTACAAAAGTAACAAAAATATAATAGAAAGCTTTTAGAGGAATGGAGTTCTTTACTACTCTTGTAAATGAAGTTACTGGTTAAATGAATGCTATTATCTTGGCTAGTTATGGTGTAATTCCCTTATGTATGTAAAACCTACTCTCTTAGTGAATTAACTATAATTGTAATTAAGTCATATCTTTGCTCGTGGTTATGAATTAACTAT
The DNA here is from genome assembly GCF_036785885.1 of Coffea arabica. Taxonomy (NCBI): domain Eukaryota; kingdom Viridiplantae; phylum Streptophyta; class Magnoliopsida; order Gentianales; family Rubiaceae; genus Coffea; species Coffea arabica. The sequence continues at coordinate 18,340,702 of NC_092321.1, forward strand.
AAATTTATTTCTTCTATGAAATTATATGAAACAAGTCACTAAAGCCACATAGGTGTACCTCTATTCTCGTGAGTGAACTCTCTAGGTTTATCACTTCCTTAAACTAGTGTTAAATTTCAATTTTCATTGTAAACTTAACACCTTAAGATTATCACAATTAATGGCTGGTTAATCTTTTTTTTTTAAACCAAGATGCTTGGATTTTATTGCCTCAGAATAGTTCTTGAGGGAGACAGAAGCCTGACTCAACGATACAAGACACCTACTTACTTAATTCAACGTCGCCGAATAGACGGGTAGGATAGTTTATCCAACTGATATTCATCCCTAACTACACCTGGTAAGTCCCTGAAATGTTCATAAATACATACCGATTCACCCAAGGCACACCCCACATTGGCTAGAACATCCGTAACCTTATTGGCCTCGCGATAGCAATGCTTGAACTGTATACTCCCCTGAGAGAACTCGCAACACTGCTCGATCTCATAACTAATCGTCCATGGACAATGGTAGTCGTTCCTCAAAATCTTTATTAGCACTAGTGAATCCGACTCAACCACCAACTGATGTAAAAAATTCCTCTGGGCACATAAACTTAGCCCAAGTGCTAACGCTTTGGCCTCGACCTGCAAGCTAGTAGCAACATCAAAGCAACCAGCGAAAGCGAAGATGAACTTCCCTGAGCCATCCCTAAGAATCCCCCCACCACCACTCAACCCCGGATTTCCTTTGGAGCACCCATCTATATTAAGTTTAAACATTGACAGCCGTGGAGCCTGCCAATGAACCAGCCGGTTAATCATGATTGAAAAAGCAAAAATGATAAATAACTTGTTTAAAATAATATCATTAAATAATTAAGTAAACATCACTAACAAAATATAGAAAGTTCATCTGTAACTCTAAGCATAAACTTTAGCTAAACATGAAAAAAAAGATCCAAAATTGTATTATAGTTAAACACGAAATCAAATATAAAAGAAAAAGTGATAGGAGAGAAGTCACCCTTGTCACATTTTCTCCTCAAATCTTCATCCAAATCTAACTACAAATACAAGAAAGAAAAGCTATAGTAACTATACTAATCTACTCTAACTAATGAACTAAGAAAATTTTAGTGAAAACTAAATTTTTAGTGAGTTTCTCTAGTCTTCCCAAAGTTGTGTAAATGTTCTCCAAATGCTGCTATTTATAAAGGAATTCCATGCAAAAGACAAAGTGTTCAATCATGTTAAGATTCCTCTTGAGCCCACAAACAAGATAGATTTGAATTGTAAAGTTTCCTTTGCAGCTGTCTTGGGCTGTTTCCACTGATAGTCTTACAGGAAAATGGGTCAAAAAGCTTGTGTAAACAAAATGGGTCAAAGAGTAAGTTGCAAACGAAATTGAGGAATACGCGACTTCAAGCCAGGGTCACATTTTTACTTTTGTAAATTTGGTGCCACATCAATTGCTATTTTCTTGATGATGGAGGCCAAACTAACTCTTATGCAAAACATAAAATTTGTAACCCTTTGAATTAGTATTCCAATGCTTTAAGAATTATCCAATTTGAAACTCTTTGGACCATGAAATGACCAACATACCCTCGACTAGTCAGAGCTCTGTTTCAGCTTTCGACAATGAAAATGCATTTCTATATTTCGCCTTTTTGACTAGGAAAACGACTGAACTGGACTTTGGTGTTTTCATACCAAATGTAGATCTATCTCTTAGTTTCAAAATGGTATAATAATCACCTCAATGCAATACTTGTAACTCAAGATATAGCCAAAATACCACAGGGTATCAAAGCTGTGAAACTTTTCCTCTTTTGTTCTTGATTGTATTTCCTCTTTTGTACTTCATATTCTCTTTTTATCACTTCAAACTATCATCAATCATCCAATTATCTTCTCAAATCACTTTATTTGATGAGTGAATCCTTAAACTTACAAAAACATGAAGTTTTCACCATTAAAATCCATAAAAATGCAATTTTTACACTTTAAACCATAAAATGCATATTTTCACTAGAATCCTAGTTAATTAGTTATAAAACTAAATAAAACACATAAAAACTAACTAATGAAACACACTAAAAATAAGTAAAATATGCACTTATTAGTCACAACCGAGGGCCGCTTGGCTTTCTTTTCATTTTTCTTTTCCTTTGCTTTATTCTTTTCATCATGGAACTTCATGCAATTCTCACCAATCGAATTGCGTGGGTTATTTTCAATAGAAAGTAGCTGAATTTCTTTTTCTAGTCGAAGGCCAACTTGAAGGCACGGTTCCAAATATCCGCGAGATTGAATTAATTTTATTTATTTCTTTTATTCATTGATATTTGTACGTTTTATGGTTTAACTTCTTATGATTGTTTTGTTATTTGAATGTCAAGGGCCTGATATTCGAATTAATCTAATAATCTATTGCCAAATTAATCAGTTAAATCTATAATTGTTTGATTGGTTAATACCAATGACGACTAGCGTGATTGGTCCCATGTTAAGGAAATGTATGATCTAATTTAAACAAATTCTCGTAGCGTGTTTATTGGTTAGGATTGGGTTTTCTAATTTTTAATACAATCGAGAAATTAAATCATGTGGTTGTATCTAGGGTTGTTTCTTGGTTAGAGAAATAGTCAACGGTCGTACCTTGAATATCGATAAAGTAAGAAAAAGTTGGTTGCTTATCAACTGTATGGCATCTATAACTAATCTATTAATGAGTATTTGAATTATCTTTGCATTGATGATCAGTTGAATGGACCGTGTCTGAAAAGTTACATATTTGGCTAGAGTTGTATCTATTATTGATTCATTCATATTTATTTTCATGCATTGCTTTGATTTAGTTAATTATTTATTTTTATATTTTTATAAAATCCCCTATACGTTGAATTTAAGGAGAAATAAATTTTTCCAATCCCTGTAGATTCAATTCTACTTATCACTGTATACAAAATTTATATTTTATTTAAACAGTATTTATTATTGTACAGACTCGACACCTCTCAGAAATCTCTCACTTATACTTTCTTCCCCTGTGTCACCCAATCCATCCTTCCCCTTGAGCAGCTGTTAAATCATAATAAAATCTCGATCCTACAAAATCATTTTTGCTAATATTCTTTGTCATTTTCAATAATATGAACTCAAGAGAAATAGGATCCAACCTAATATGTCCATTGCATCTATAACATAGCCATAACTTTCGTTTGGTCTTCTCAAGTGTTTCTATAACTGAATTTATGCATAACACCTGTACGCATAACTTTATTTACCAGAATGCTTTCCTTAGAAAATATAGCTAGTTAAGAAAAAATAAACCAAATTAGCTAACTACACACTAATTGCGTGCACAATAATGTTGCAAATCAATAACTATTAAATTAAATATAAAGCATAAGCAAGATATCTGGCAATGTGTCCCACGTTTATAGCGACTTGGTGCAAAATTTTATACTATTAAGATTGTGAGTGTTATTTGCAGATTTTAATTTGGACCTATCATTTGAGAAAAACCAACATGTTAGGACCATAACTAAACTTGTAAATCCAATCTAGAAAACAATTATGAAATTGTAAAGATTGAAATGCACAAGGAAGACATAATCTGAAAGAATGAAAATCATTCGAATAAGATTGGAATCTAAATCAAAGAGTTCGACAACCAGAGTAACGTGATCAAGCGGTGCAATTACCACTTATAACACACTCAATCATTTATCAACTCGGGAATCACAATCACGCAGTTATATCTTTAATTATTTTCTGTCGGTACGAACTACAAAGTCAAGAGGACGTATTCCCATATAGCGGCAAATCAGAGCTCAGGAAAATGTAAGAGTCGATACCCAGAAACCATTATTATGCAAAACAAATTGTTTTATATAGAAACAGTATCCACCACTCAAAAGATATAAGTGCTTGCTGAGGAATCAATCTCAAGAAACCATGGCTGCATCCAAGACATTATTTTAGCAGAAAGACTTAATAAAAAAATTAAGTAGGCGGACAATTTTTTTGGGCACTGTAATTATCCGAATCTACACTCGACTAATCCCGCAACGCTTAGGCAAAGAGGATCCGACCGATGCCCAGAATGATAACAACTGAAATTCGAACAAGAGATCTTGGAATAAAGATCTCGAGCAGAAACCAGTCGACCTACCCAAACGGAAGCAGTAGACGGACAGTCATAGAGTTAATAAATCAAAGTTTTCCAGTCTCCACGCATCACACGCTAGCTCTCCAAATTAAGCTTGTCTCACAAAATATGTAGTTTTTTTTAAAAAGAAAAAATATGTAGTTGAAAATCAAAACCTAGTGGTTTCACCTGATCGGACCAAATGAAGACTAAAAGTGCTACATCTTTTTGCACTCTATCCAAAGTGGCTTTTTGGAGCCTTACTAGTGATCGCAAGCCTCAGCAAGACAGTAACACGTGTGTGTGTGGTTTTTTTTTTTTTTTAAGATACAATTTTTGTTTGACAGGGTACATTTACCATCCGCGCAGATTCCTGCAGGTTTACTACAGATACCACTATAGCATAATAATTTAACAAGCGCGTCTTACTATATTTTAAATAGAACTTAATTTACTGCTACTCCTTATCGTGTTTTTTTTATTATCATTTTTTAAATTTAAGTATTAAATTGGATTATCAAATAGGGTCTTAGTTTTAAATTAATTAATATATGAGGGGGACCATGGTCTTACTCTTAATGAGTGACCAACCTTAATTGGATTGACCAAACCCTAAAACATTAACTAAATCTGAATTAATCCAGTTAATATTTTATAACTAAAGTTTTATCTTAGGTTAAGTCAAAAAAATTCCTTACCATGTTGTCTAACTACCTATTATCTAATCACCATATAGCAGTTTGTTGAATTAAACGAGACCAACAGATTCCAATAACTGAACCAGAAATTAGGTGGTTATTTGGTTCTCGTTAATCGATTGAGTTGGACAGCCATTGATTAAACTAGGTCAAAAATCGGGTTTGAATAAAAAAACTGAGTTTTTATTTTGTTTTTGTTTTTCTCTTTTTATAGGCAGTTTTACATTTTTTGTCTATTTTTAAATTTATATCTAATTGAGATGTTATTCTCATCGTGGCATCATTTAATTTGAACCGAAAAACCAAGTTTTTTTTGTTGCTTCTCTTTTTGTAGTCTGTTTTACATTTTCTGGCCCAGTTTTAAATGGATATTGTCACAAGATCATGGCGCAATTAAAATTTTTAAGTGTCAAACTCGGGTCAAGAGAACATGAGTGATACGAGAGCTCAAAAACTATGAAAAAAAAAAGGTGCAAAAAATGTGGAGGATAAAATTAAAAGAAAGGAAGAATAACTCGAACTGTATTGGTTCAAGTGATTAGACCATTCGGTCCAGCCCGAATTTTAAAATCAATCAGATGGACATACCCACCCAAACAACATTTCAATTGCTGAAGCATCAGTTATGGGCACTTAATGGCGCTAAATTCCCATAAGCTTATTCAAAAATAAATAAATAAATAAAAACAGTTGTTGTCTTAAAAGTCGTCTAAATTTAGGCATTTCTAGCAAAGAACATATTCTTTCTTCAGAAGTAATGTTTCTAAGAAGAATTACTACTTTTAGTGCACGACCAATATCAAACGTATAATTACTCTCAATTCATGCTATGACGAGTAAACACGTCAATATTCCCATGGCTTATAAAACACACCCACTTAGCAGGCAAAGAGAATTCTGGTTGCGAATATATTAGAGAACCCGTTATGATTGAATGGCGGTGATGACAAATGCATGTTAATGTGATTGAATAAAACACGATACGCGTTAATACTTAAATGCTGCCCTGTAAACTTCCAAAAAGTTCACTCATTTTTTTTTCGTTTGTTTGTTTAAGGGGACTTCTCTAGTAAGAAGAATGAACAAAGGAGAAGGTTTAAAAGTTGAATTAAGAATTTCACGTTTACCTAAATATTGAAAACAATATTTATGTATTATTATAGGGTAAAAAATAAAAAAGACCCCTGTGCTAAATCTAATATACAAATAAGCCCCCTATGATTTCAAAATATATAACACGACACCTCGTGCTTTGAACTAAATTGTAACCCTGACGAAAATTGATAAAATTAACGATACTAGTGTACTGGAAGCTAAAAACAAATTCTTTATACTTAATTTTTAGCAAATATTCCTATTGTACCCCTTAGCCCCCAATAAAACTTCCAGCAATGCTTGTGTAGAGAATCAATTTTCTACTTGATTGAGAGAAATTGAACTAACCTTTGGAAGAAATCAAATTACCATCCAATCGAAGAGGAAGATAAAGCTTCACCAGAGATGAAGTCAACCACCGAGCAGCTACTACACAATCTTGGCTAAGGTAAAAAGTTGATTTTGGATTTTGGCTAACAAATTGTTGTTATTAGGGTTTAAAGTAAGAATGTTGGTAACTAAATTGGGATTTATCTACTGATGAAGGGAAACGATTGGCTAAAAAATTTGCTCATGTCTTCCTCAAACTCTTGAGGGGGTAATGGAGTTAGGGATCTACGGTACTAATATAAGATTTGCGACTATCGAAAAAAGGCGAAGGTGAAGATTGTTGAGTCCGAAAAACCATCCAAAGGGATGCTGTACTTTGTGTGTGAAAGGGATGAATGTAGATTTTTCTCATGGTGTAATCCCATCTATACTAACCTAAACTAAAGAGTTAAGAACTACATTTTTATGTGTTTCATGCATGCACCTCTCCAAGCTCCCTAAAATCAAAGATACATGCTATATTTATGGACAAATTTTCAAGCCTTTTTCTTGCATCTTCAATGTGAATATTGCTTCAATTAGCCAACAATTTTGACATTCAAGCTAAAGCTCATCATTATGGAAGAAAATAAGGTCAAGAATTATTACTAAAATCTCCACTTTAAAGCTAGAAATCTACTATAAAATGCCCCTCAAAATGTGTGAAATGATGGAGTTGAAATCACATTGTGCAAGTAGAAGCTGCAAAGTTTGACTCGAATCCCTCAAGTAATCCCTCCAGAATTTAGGCCAGATTCTTGGAAGGATTCGATCCAACTTTCTTTTTCGACAAATTTTTTCATTTTCTTGATTTTGTATCCTGAATCACCTTTGAAACTCGTCATCCTTGTGAACTTTAGGATTTCAATCAACATAATGCAAGCTTATTTCTTGTCCAAATGAAGCCCAATTCCAACATGTGAGTAAAAGGGACAAAAAATCTCATTTAAGTACTAAGTATCATTTAAAACTAATTCTAGCAAAAATGGACCGTTTTTCTCTTATAATATTGTAAAAGTGACCAACAATAATATAATATGTCATCCAAATATAACACAATATAATCATTTATTAATTAATTCCAAAAATTGTTGGCATATCATTCACAAAGTATAAACAAATGTTTGCCATTCTCTCATAGTGAGAAGAAAAGGTATACTTTTAAGTATACATTTTTAGTTGCATCAAATACATATTTTACTCACAATAACAGCAGCCCATCATAACATTAGCTTTTTACTTCTTTCATCCAGCTAAAAGTGTCATTCATTTTTGTATTCTCCACAATGTTTGTCATTTCCAAAAGTTCCACATGATATTTTTACTATTTGTCTACCCTTAACCCTTGTCATTTTATGGACGACATGCAGCAAGCATTTTGATGTTGAGGAAATAGATGAATGGTTGCTGTTTTTGGAAGACCCAACGCAGTTCCCAAGACATTATTTCAGTGGTTGGACGATGATAGAGCCAATGTTTTTAAATCCAGACCGGTTCAAAGGTTTAATAAATCTTTTATTCATCTTAATAATAAGAATTTTGAATAAAATTAAAATATTTATTTTAAAAAATAAAAACTTAATAAAAATCGATTGAATCTCCTATTTTTACCGGATCAACCTGTTCTTGACCGATTTAATTAATTCTTTGATCTTTTAATTAAATTGGACCAAAATCATGATCGATTTACAGCTCAATCATTGGAAGCGCCGATCCAATCTGATTTTCAAAACATCGGATAGAGCTCTGATTCTTGTCTCATAAAGATATGCAGCTGAAAAGCAGAACGCACCGGTTTCATGTGAACTTAATTTACTAGATTTCCTATCCTCGTTGTCTGCCAATTTTCTAAGTCCCTATCTTGTTCCTATCACTATATGTCCTGCTGCGACCAGAACTAAACACGTACATCCAATGTAACAAACAGTAATTAAATTTGGAGGGGTTATCGGACAATTGCCCGCTCCTTAGATATTCTACCATCATTTGTCCAGCTGTTCTTATTATCCACGCTATCGACAGTGCCAAACATTGCCAGATTAGCACATAATGGATTGCAATCGTTCCTAAAAATCATGTGCATTTGCACGTGGGATAACTTTATTTGCATATGACATAACTTACTTTTAATAATGTATAACTTTAGAACAAATATTTACGTGTCTCACACATATTGTTAAAAATAAGGTACAAAATGAAATTTGGACCTTACGATTTTTTTTGAACAAATCTGAGGCGTGAACTTTCAAGAATGGTTGCTGCCGTTCCTGCCCCTGATCTGCAGGTAATGGCTCTGACACTAGGGGCAACCTGCGGACCCGGGGCTGGAGGTGCAACCGTTCCAGAAGGTTATGTGCATTTTGTACACGACGAGTAATTCTAGAACAAAATTTTGTGGGTCTCATACATGTTAAAATTTAGACCTTACAATTTTTTTGAATCAAATCTTGGCTGTAAATTGCCAAGGACGATAACCGTCCCTGCCCCACCTCCGCAACGTGTAGTCCCACTGATTTAATTAAGAACCCTATCACACTTGTCAAGCCTTCCTTCACTATTGCAGCTTTATTCTGTATGGGACCATCGTACCATTCCCATCAAAGAATGGTCCAGAACCTAACTGTACCTGGAGAACATAACTTGTACCCGTGACATTATTTTAGTAGTTGGACCTATTCATGTTCCCTGCCAATTATCTATCACCATGAAAGAATTTAAGCCAAACGGGACCAACTGATTCCAACCATTGGGGGGATCCGATGGATATTCGATCCGAGTTAATCAATTGAGTTGGTCAGACATTGATTAAACCTGGTCAAAAATTGGGTTTGGACCAAACAAAAAAGTGAGTTTTCCTTTTTTTGTTTCTTTTTTTTAATACTATATTACATTTTTTGCACATTTTCAAATTTATATGTGATTGGTATGTTATTTTGAGTTTTAATGTCATTTTAACCATGGTTCACCATATCGTTCGAATTCGATTTGATTCAGACGAATCATAACCGTAATGGCTCGCCATGTGAAACAGTACACAACACGACAGTTCTCAATTCCGCAACGTCCAACCATGGTCATGGCATCATTGTCGGAAATTGTGTTTGAACCAAAAAAATCAAGTTTTTAAATTTTTTTTGTTTCTTTATTTTTTTAGAAACTATTCTACATTTTTGTGCATTTTAAATTTAGTGTGATTGATATGTAATTTTGAGTTTTGACATCATCATAACCATGGTTCGCCATATCCTCTAAGTCTGATTTGAATCAGATGTATTATAATTAGAATGAAGGTTGCTGTTTCAATACAGACATGAGATACACCAATTATAGGGCTTTTTTTTTTTATTTGTTTATAAGCATATCAGAGATTTGGAAGCTTTTTGTCACGTTCTCTTGTTTCTTCATGTTCAGATGTTCAGTTTGCTTAGCGAATTTTTAACATGAAATCAATATTTTCACCATAAAATTAGAAGGTTTTTGGCTTAACTTCTGCACAGCGAGGACAGAGATTAATTTCTCCAAGGAAGACGATGTATTCTGTCTAATGGGGTTAGGAATTAGACAATTAGACCAAGCAATATACCACTAATATCTACCATTATGTTAGTTTACCTTTTATTGAGCCAAACTGTGAAGTTAGTCTCGAACATTTTCGCTGTTAGAGTTAGAGCATATAAGTCGCCATCAAAAAGTAGTTGACCCAGTAAGGCCGTAAATTTAACCGATCATGAAGATTTCAGTTGATAAAGATTGGACCACAAAATTGGTCCGAGATTGTCAGATTGATTATGGGTGTTAAAATAGAGATGGAATTGAGTTGCGATTATCAAAATCACAAAGTGATGAAATTGTCAATGAATTGACATCGAATTGTGTGACGAAAACAATCTCTCCACGGACAACGGCCGGCAATTCACCTTGGCAATCAAAAATTCTATCATGCCTCGCATCTGGCCCCAGTTGGCTAAATAATCTGTGGGTTTGTTCGCTTCTCTATAACAGTGAGTAATCTCCCGAATATGCTGCTGATATCTTAGTAAATCATCCACCTCCTGTTGTAGCCTCCAAGGACTATGTTGTCGCCCTTGCATAATTTTCGCCAAACTGAGCGAGTCAGTCTCGACCTGCAACTCCTGCAAACCCCGAGCAGCACATAACCGTACTCCAAATGGCATGGCCTTAAATTCGGCATTTAAACTCGTTAAGGAACCGAAGAAACATGAGTAACCCAGGTTTATTGGAATTAGTTCATGGTAATTTTATTATTATAAAATTGGTATTATATTGTGTAATTATTTGTGTTTGTCAAAATTTATTTTGTAATTGATCTAGTTTATAAATAAGAAGTCGTCTTATTATTATTACTTGAAAATAGTGAAGAATTGAAAGTCTTGTTATTATGTGTGATTGATGATATATATTGTTGATATTATTCCTCTTTTTTCACATAGAATTTTATGAGTGTAAATTAGTCTGCATTACATATTTTGAATATGTCAATTAATCTCCAATTCTACAATTTTCAGTAAAACTTCATTTTAGGATTTTGATAATATTTTTACGCGTGCAGGGTTATAAATTGAACTGATAAAATAACCACTCAAAATATTTAAATGGGAGAGAAGAAAATAATCAAATCATAACAAGCTCAATAAAACAATGGAAGAAAATATTTCAAACAATGGAAGAAAGTGACACCTCAATAAAACCATTACAAGCTCTCTTGGATTCTCTTCAAAAATAATCTAACGAATTCCCTGTTTATAGCCTACCACAAGACTTGTAGGATAAGAAACAACCACATAAGTAAGTAATAATAGCGTACTAAAATATCAATTACTAAATATATAAAAACTACTAAAAACCTGACTCTAATAAAACCGCTAAATATTTAAGTAGAATGCCAATCTTGATTTATTATGCTAACAACAACCAGAATCCAGTCATGCCTTTGATTATTTTCTGTCGGTGATTTTGATTGGATGCTCCCCACCGCAGAAGAGTCACAGTCCAAATCCGGAATCCATCATTGTTTTGTACATATCATTTTTTGCTGGGATAATTTCAGAAACATCCCTTGAGGTTTCTAGCAATTACAGAGAGATACTCTCAGGTTTCAAAAATTATATCTACCTCCCTTACTTTTGAGGTTTATGTAATAATATAGATCCAATATAGTTTTTCACAAATATCCTAAAATACCCTTCTTCAGAAAACAAGACAAAACAAAACAAAATTTTAATCTTTAATTTCTTGTACGTATCATATTCACTAAAACAAACGAAGTCCAACAACTCCAGCTAATTTCAAAATTCATTATTTGTTAATTCTTGCCTAATGCAACTCACTATCACCACTAGCAATAGTAAACTAAGAAATGCCCTCATGTCCCTAAGAACATAATTCATCATTACTCTAACACTCTTAGAAATAGAGACAAAATTCTACTTTTATAGTAAAATCACAATCAATAGGTAAACAAAAGAGAGAATCAATGAGTAATTGCTAGACTTTTTTGCTTAGCAAACATAATAGTCACTTCTTTATGTTTCGTCTCTCAATTTCATTTTTTTTCCCTATATCACTACTGCCTTTTTCATCTTCCCCTAGTTTGACAATAAAATCCACAATTTGCACCTGGTTAATTTGGTAACTTCAATTGGCTAACATTTGTAAAGAATAAAACTATTGGGAAAAAAAAAGAAAGGATCTAAAATTTTTATACTAGTAAGAAAGATATAAGAAGACAAAAAAATGAATAAATTTTAGAGATAGTAAAAAATTTATAGTTGTGTGGTTGGTAACAATGGAGGCACAATATTTGGTGAGAAGGAAAAACTGTTGTGTGAGAAAAGAGAGAATAACATGAAAGAGGGAGGGAGGGAGAGAGGGAGGAAGAAATGAAAGTTAGAAAATTGATGAAAATTATTTTTTGATATTAGAAAATGACAAGTAGAATAATAAAAAATATTTTTTAGATTTAAATGTCTCTTTGTGAATTAACTATTAAGTGGAGGATATTTTAGTCATTTGATTGGATCAAGGGAGATTTATGTAATTATTGAAACCTCAGGGGAGTCAAGTGAAATTATTAAGAACCTCAAGGGAGGTTTCTACAATTATCCCTTTTTTGTTCTATAAAAAGAAGCCGTACCCACCACAGTAAAGAAACGCACTGAGCGAGGGTGGTCAGCCGATGAGGAATCAATTTGGAGAATCCAACGCTGTACCCAGGAAATTTAGTGGACAAAAGGTAATTGAGGGATATCTTGTGGGGATGCCCGCTCATTGGACAATAGACATTTCACAACCACTTGTCCACCAAAGGGTTCCTTTCTTCCACGCTGTCATCAGTATCTAGGCGATAACGTCAGGGTCCACTTGCATTCTCACTGAATAACTAAGGGGCCGCTTGGTTCATGTTTAGGAATCGGAATTGTAATTGGAATCATTTACAAAAAATTAGTATAGGTTTTGGACAAAGGTATGATTACAAATGGGGGTGCTTGATAAATATTGGTAAGGAATGGGTATCAAATTTAATAATCAATTTTTTACCTTTAATTTCTTTTTTCTTTTCATATCTTTCTTCTTCCTCGTTCAAATGCTTATCCCACATACCCATCCACCATATATATATTCATATATAAATATTAATTTTCTGTTTAAAATATATTTATAAATATATTTATATTTATATTTATATAAATATATAAATATATTTATTTATATATATTTATATAAATTTATAAATTTATTTATTTCAATTTTGTTTTATAATATGTATATTTCAATTATGTATATTATATATATAAATTATAGTAATATTAATATGTATATTTCAATTATGTATATTATATATATTATATCAATTGAAATAAATAATGTATATTTATATATAAATATTTTTGTTTAAAATATATTTATATATTTATAAATTTATTTATATTTATATTTATATAAATATATTTATTTATATATTTATATAAATTTATAAATATATTTATTTCAATTTTGTTTTATAATATGTATATTTCAATTATGTATATTATATATATAAATTATAGTAATATTAATATGTATATTTCAATTATGTATATTATATATATTATATCAAATGAAATAAATAATATATATTTATATATAAATATTTTTGTTTAAAATATATTTATATATCTTTATAAATTTATTTTTATATATTTATATAAATATATAAGTATATTTATTTCAATTTTGTTTTATAATATGTATATTTCAATTAATATTTATATTTTATTATATATATAAATTATATTAATATTAATATGTATATTAGATATATTATATCAATTGAAATAAATATATATATTTATATATAAGTATAAATATTTATAAATATATATTTCAATTTTTTTATAATATGTATATTAATATATATATATATTTATATATATATTAAATGTATATTAATATACATATTATAAAACAGAATTGAAATAAAAAATATTATATATATAAATAAATAAATATTAATATATAGAAATAGAGCCGGTATATATTTTTAAAAAAATCCCAAAAATAATTTTTTTTTTTAAGATTTTGGAATCAAATGTGGGATTCATCAAAACCCTCCAATCTACTTGGGTATGGAGAGTGGCTGATTTTTCATGAATCATTCCAAGATTTCAAAACCTATACCCATTAGCCAAGCAACAATTTTGGGATTCAATCCAATTCTTGATTCCTATACCCTCCAACCAAGCACCCCCTAAGTTTCCGTGCTGTCACGCTTGTCAAGTCCTCCTCCATTATTGCAGTTTTATTCTATATACTAGAATGGTTCTGGCAGTGCAAGGCACAGCCAATGCCCAATCTATTGCGTAACAAGTATTGAAAAATTCCTTGCCACTCTTATTTTTAAACTTGGGCACAATTGTATCTAATTCTTATTCTAAATTAGAAATAAATTACCCATTTGAAAAGGTTCAAAATTCTCATCAGACTAAATAATCATTCATCTAAATCCAATAGCACAACCAATTCCTAACATATTGTGTAGAAAATATAATTCAGAGCACCTACATTGTAAGTAATGACAATTCTTATGTAGATGTATATAATGTAATAAGGTGTTTGCCATAACTCATGCTCACCTATTAAAATGAAGAAATTTTTATCCTAACAATATTAGGTATGAGCATTATTTTTTTATTTTTATTAATTGAAATACCAACCTAAATATTGTTGTTGTTTGCTGTTCTTTTTTCTTTTTAAGTTTGAAAATTTTTTAAAAGCATTTTTAGGCTAGAGGATTAAAGTTTTAGCTGAAAAGAAATCCGATATTAGAGATTCTTGTAGAAAATTTTGGGTCTGTTTGGATAGGTTATTATTTGAGGATTTATTTGGAATAATTACTGTAATATTTTTTATGATGTGACGTATGTGAAATAAAAAGGTGGTTGAAAATATATAAAAATGGGTTGGAAAATGTGTTTATTAAATTCAATGATTTTGTGGTATAATTGAAAAACTTTTGAGAATTGCTTGCATCATTAGTCATCTGGGTTGTAAACATAATGTGCCAAATACATTTACTTGTAAGATGTGGAAAATATTAAGTGCGTAAATTATTGCGTTCTAGCAGTAGCATCTCTCCAATGAAAATCAAAATATCCTATACTATGTAGTCTATGTTACATCTGTAAATGATCAAAAGATCCTATACTGTGTTGCATTTGTAAATGTTTAATCAATAAGAATGAGAATAAAGAAGCAAAGGTAGAACCTTACTTCTTAAATGAAATTATATAATAACCTTTCCATTTAAAAGTATAAAATTCATACACCTTTACAATGAAGATATCGGTTCCTAGGGATTACATTTATTCACCTTCTGCTTAGAATATTATTTTTACATGAAAGAAAAGGAACATTTGTACAACGGAGAAGAAAATGTAAAAATGGCTTTTCAGTAGAATGATTGCTTCCATGGCAGCTAGCCATCTGTAAAACAGAGAACAAAGAACACAAATTGCTTTTAATAGAATGGTTGTCCCCGTAAAGAGAAGTCATTCACTAAATTTCTTAAGTTAGAAAAGGGGAAAAAAATCTTACCTTCAAGCCAACTTCAAGTAGAAGAACAGAATTCTGGAGAAAGGAAATTCAAAAAAACCCAAATCCTCCAATACTCTCCTACAAATTTTCCATGTCATCAGTCATAAAATAAGAAGAGAAAAAAAAACTAAAAAGCAATGCATTGAATGTTTAGAGAATGAAAAAAATTACTCAAGAACTTATTTTAGTCATTAGAGTAATATCGAAAGGATCAAAACATGTCGTAATCATATTTAAAAATGGGGCTAAATTTGTATTAAAAGTTTAGAAGAATACATTCAGCTACACTGAAACTAATAAAATAGGAAAAAATGAATTTTGACAATCAAAACCAAGACTCAAATTTATCTATAAAAGTCAAGCAAAGAAGATAGGCATCCCCATGGCTACAAAGTCGGTTGTAGTTGGGGGATAATATTCTCAAAATGACATCCTGTAAGAATTATCTATAAGATGAATCCGAAGGCTACGCATCATTTGGGGAAACTTTTTGGTGATTTTTTGGCCAAGAAGTACAACCTAATCTAACCAAAAGTTCCCCATTTTCCTCCTTCCAAGTAGAATTATCCTGTGGGTAAGCAAATTCTGAGCAAGAAATTACAAAAAAAAAAAGAGTTTATTTGACATTGAATAAAGGAGAAGACACCATCTGTTAAAGCAGTTGAACTCAGCTTCTTCCTTTCGTTGATGAGAGGAAAAAGAAATAGACGGGAAACAAATAGGAATGAAGCAGAAAGATGGTAGGCAAAAACTAAAAGTCAAAAGAAGCAGAAAGTGATAGTATAGAGGGAGAAGGGAAAGACGCGGATGAACAGGAGAAAAAGTGCAGGTGAAAAACAAAAATTCAGCCCAAATAGTGAGCTACTGTTCTGGAAGCCTATTTAGAAGGGCAAACACGTAATTTTAAGTAAAGGACAAAAATGCCCTAAAATAGTTATTAACTGTTTAGATCAGGGTACACTTTATGAGATTATTTTCAAAAAAACAAAAACACAACGGTTGCTTCTCTCCCATGTTTTGCCATGTGGATCAACGTGGGAGGGGAAGCCTTAGATTTTTATATATATGTAAGATATATATATATATATTGTTTTAACAATAATATTTTTATAATCTAAACTAGTCTATTATAGAGAAAGAGGAGTCTAAGTGATGAGAAACATCATCGAAGAAAGTTACTGAAAGTGACAAACCACGTATAATGACAAATTTGATAAAAGACAAGATCTAAACTTTTGATCTTCCACTCCCATCAAAATTTAAAGGTTTGGTGGTAGCCAACAAAACCGCTCACATGGCTGTTGGCCAGCCTTATTCTAATGGCACTGTCCATATTGGCACCGACTGTGTTCATCCGTTCACATGGCAATTTCGCACTCCGTATTTTTAAGCTAAATGGGGCCAACTGATTTCAACTATTGAACTGGGATCAGGTGTGTATTCGGTTTGAGTTTATCAATTGAGCTGGCCAAACACTGATTAAATGTGGTCCGAAATTGGGTATGAACAAAAAAGTCAGTATGAGACTCTGTGTCCTATGTGAAATAATTACCGATTTCCGCGACATCGTTACATATCAACCAATGTATACATTATTGGATGAATCAATACATATTTTACACAAAATAACGGCAATGCACATCGTAAAACTAACTTTTTACTTCTTTAATCCCACACAAGTTGTCATAATCATTTTTACATCCTCTGGAATGTTTGATATTTCCAAAAGATTCACATGTTATTGTCTAGTCTTAACCCTTGTCATTTTGTGGATGATATTTCGCAACCATGCAGATGCTGAATTTGGACAAAATTTGGAAAAGACCGGAATTAACATACTGTTCTTAACAAGTGAGGAATTCCCCCGTTGGTGGGGGGATTTATTGATAGAGTATAACAAGGAATTATCAATTATTTCAACATCTTCCGAGGACAACTTGCCTAAAGTAAATAATTAGGAAGAGATAAGGCTTGTTCACAAATTAAGCGTAACATTCTAATCCAGCCTACTGAAAATCAGTCCCCTAATAAGTTGTTTGAATTGATAATATCCTAGCAATTCAAATACAAAGTCTTATTCAAACTTTGATTGTCAAAAGAACTTTGATTGTTCGAGGCACACGAATGTCACGATTTCATTACACATTCAGACAAGGTGACTTGAGCTGAACAACTAAACTACAGAATGCATATGAGCTCTTGGACATGCGGATAAGAGTGCTCTATTACTAGATTGAAGAAGTAGATGGAACCAACACAAAGTTCTCCGCCGGGAAAAAATGGAAAACAGGGGATGTCCCCGGTTCAATACCTTTAAGGCATTGTTTTAAAACTCAGCCGAACAGCCCCTAAAACCCAGTCATATTACAAAACTAGTCATTTTAGGCTAAATCAGAAAAATTATCTGGTTCAACCAATTAATCGTTGAGCTAGAGCAGCTTTTAATGACCCAGCCAGTTCACTGCACAATTTAAATTGAGACCAGAAAATTTTCAAATTTTGGTAATTAATGTTATGTTCCGTATTTAAATCTTACCAATTTTTTTGTACATTATTGTCTCCACTAACTAGGCAATAGCAGAAAACAACTAGTTTTATTCCTTACATTTCACAAAAATATTCTTTTTCTCCCTCACTTTTAAAACGAAGTAAATTTGTTCTTGACATTTAAAAACTGAAACTATTACATCTCTGAAGTCAACTTTCAATTAACCACCCAACAACCCAATTACAAATTTCGGAGATACAATTGGTAGATCATTTGGTTAGCTCAACTTGATATTCATGTGAAATTTAATGAACTCAAAAAGGAAAAATAAAAAATTATAACATAAAAAAGAATAATTAATCTTTCCTATATCATCATTATATAAACCGATGGGTCTAGATACCAAGCACATTATTTCAATTTCAATTTAAACACCAAATTTTATATGTATAGTACACATCTAGACTCACAAGTGTATACACTAACATTGTATGAAAAGATTTATCCAAAAATAAAACCCTATTATTCCAAGACAAAAAACGGCATTTTTATGTTATAATTTTTTTATTTTTTCCTTTTTCGGTTCAATAAAGGTCATGTGAACGTGATGGGGTTGATCGAATGATATATCAATTCTGTCCTCGAAATGTGTTATTGAGTTGTTGGATGATTTGATTCGGATTAAAAGTTGGGTTCGAGGATATAATAGATTCAATTTTTAAATGTCAGGGATAAATTTGCTTTGTTTTAAAAGTGAATGATGAAAAAAATACTTTTGTGAAATGTGAGGGATGGAACATGTCATTTTCCCTAGCATTTATTGTCTTATTTAACCTTCCTCTCTCCTTCATTATTACATCTTAAATTTTGCTCAACATATATACATCTAATACAATAAATTTTGTTGTTGTTTTTTTTTTTTGGTAAGTGAGAAGACTTGAATCCAAGATCTCTTACTTACAGCCCTTCCCAACTTACCATCCATCATAACCCTCCCTCATCTAATACAATAACTTTTGTAACTCTTTAATGTATTTTATGTATTTTATTGCCTTTAATTTCTTTAATACCTTTCTTATATACTGGTATGTATTTAATTAGTTAAAATTTTAGAAAAAATGAAAAAAGAAAAAAAAAGAAAAAAAAATTAGAAAAAATGCTTTATATAACTCCTTTAATTTTTGCTTCAAAAAGTTAAAAAAATTATTTTTGAGTTTCAATGGTTAAAATATGTAAAAAGGATTGAAGTGAGCATTTTTCACATGAGAGTGAATTATCTACAAATACTTGCATATTTTTAATAATCAAAATATATAAGAAAAACATTTATGACGTATTCATGTCATCACGGGTCAATTACGTTTAGCCTAACAGTTGAACCATGACACAATTATTTTTTGGGCTGATGAATAGCCTAGGTTTCAACCCGGGTTGAAGGTTAATTTCTATCCAGATATGATAGCCAATTTTAGGGGTCATTGGTAACATTAATGCTTTGTGTTTTTCTTTTACTGTTTGTAGATTTTGCAAGAAAAAAAATGTTTGTTACAATTTATAAATAAGAGAAATGTTTATTAAATTGAACATTATCTTTTAGACATAAAAAATATTTTTTCAACTATTCAAGAAAACACCTAAACTAGAATATCAATAGCTCAATGTTGTAAATCGATTGGGATGCTTTGGACGAAATAGATGTTGTTTTTATGAATTTGGTTCACGGATTCGTGTTAATTCACTAATAAATCGCTAGTTTTCTTGGTACATATTTACGCTTTCGGGTTAGTCCCTATAAATTTGGACTTGGTTTTTTGGTTTTTCTAGTAAAATGCAAATATAGATGGAACTAGAGGTGGCAATTCGGGTTCAAATCAGGTTGGCGGGTCGGGCTCGGGTCAACCCGTCAGAAAATTTGTTGACCCGAACCCGACCCGCCAACCCGTGACGGGTCAGGTATGCTGACCTGAACCCGAAAATTTCAGGTTGACGGGTTGGCGGGTCGACCCGAAATGACTCGAAACTTAATTTTAATTTATTAATTTATCACTGTAATTTCTAATAAAATCAATTTCTCACAAAACTAATTACATAATCAAGTAATAAAAATTTAAATAAATAATTTCAAACCAAATCTAAAATAAATTAAACACCGTAAAAGTGTTTTATCCCAAACAAAATATAAAATAAATTAAAACAGTATAAAAGTAAAAAATAATATAATATATTATTTGTCCAAATATAATAATTTCAACTTCACACAAATTAAATAAATTCATTTAGGATTAAGTAATTAATGCCTTTGAAAAAAAGAATAACTTAGTTTAGTTAGATAAAATTATTTTTATGTTTATTAAATTATTTTTAATTCGTAAACGGGTCATATCAGGTCACCACGGGTTGACCCGAAATCGACCTGTTTTCTTTTCGGGTTCATCGGGTCCAACCCGATTCTGACCCGAATTCCCGAAACCTCAACCCAAACCCATTAATTTCGTGTTAGGTTCGTATCGTGTTTTCAAGTCGTGTCGAAAATTGCCACCCTAGATGGAACACAACTACATAATCGACAAAAATCAAGTTGTCACTGGTAAACAAGAATTGTATGACATCTTGAGGTTGTCAGTCGTACGTGGAGTGAAAACAGATGTGCCAAATACATAGGGGAGCAGTTACATGACCTACCGCGCGTAACCTCGTGTTGGCTGTGCAACTTGCATAGCTGCAATCTCAGTTTTTCTAGGGCTATTACAGCTCATTACAAGCAAAGGATTTCGAGTACAGTTGTAAAGCAGAGCATGAAAACTTGTAAAAACATATTTTGGGAATATCAAGTATTGCAAGTCAACTTTAACAATTCATTTGGAGTTTGAATTCATCTATAAATAGGAGGATTGAATACATATTTTCTTAACTTTGAAACCTAGAGAAACTACACAAAATGTAGTCTTTCATTATAACTTCCTAGTTCATTAGTGTAGTACAATTTAGTATAGTTAGTTTTATTCAATCCTTGTATGTAGCTAGATATAGATGAATTTGAGGATGAAAATGGAGAGATTGAAACTCAAGTGACAAGTGTAACATTTCTTGTACTACTTTATATCTTGTATTGATTCTTATATTCAGTTGTAATACAAGTTTTGTTCTTATTTTCTCAATGTTTATCTTTTGATAGTTTGTATACCTAGGGAATTGATGAATTTCTATGATCTTTAAGTGAAATTTTTATGGTTATAGTTGGTTTTTTGAACAAGTTATTTAACACATTTGTTTTTAAAATCATAATTAACTTGGTACCATTAATTGTAATTATCCAAAGGTATTGTTTCATCAATAACCATTGTGATTTAATACTAGTTCATGAAAGTGTTAAATTTAGAGAGTTAACTCACTAATGTAGGGTTATACCTTTGTCAACTTGGCATCTTGTTCCATGTAATTTTACAAAATTTAATGAATCTAAACTAGTTTCATATCATATTAGTAGGTGTGAAATAGTTATAGGTATGGTTGGTACGTCGATGAAAGCATGTATCATGTACATTAGAATGTTACGCCATAACTAGCTAAGGTAATAACACTCGTTTAATCGGTAACTTCATCTGTAAGAGCAGTTAGGAATTTCACGACCTTAAAAGCTTTCTATTGTTATTTTTACTACTTTTTATTTCATGTTAGTAGTATAATTTACTTGTTTTATTTGTGATAATCAAAATAATAGAAAATTTTTGAAAATCACTAGTAATTGACAATCTTTCTTATGCGATCAATATTTAATATTCCTTATACGCGATAAGTCTATTTTTGAGATTATTTTCATTTTAAACTATTATTTATTTTGACTTAAATTATATTGTGTTTGAAAAAAGAATCTTTTGAATAAAATTATAAAAATGAAAATATAAGAGCATGTAGAATTAGTATGCAAGAAATTATTATAGCCAAGACTAATCTAATAAATCATGAAAATAATTGATGAATTAACATGTGAGAGATAGAGAAGAATGTGAGCAAGTGAGTAGGAACAAACTTCACTTAGAGAGAGAGGAAAAGTAATTAGTGCTGAATGGATGTAAAAATATCAAGAAAAATGTATGAAGTTAACTGATTAAGGGTAACCTTGGTATTTGATAAACATTTGCCCCGAAAATATCGCTAGCCCTGCTCGATTTTTCTTTTGAATCGATTAGGAAGAGATTTTATTTCCTTTTTTAATTTGGATACTATTAGTTTAGGAACCATATATTTAGTTTCCCTTTTTTTTTTAGGCAAGTGGATAAATTCCTGCTCTAGGCAAAGAATAATCAAAGTTTTGATTTATTGAATACTATGGGATCTAATTTGATTTTATTTGCTTTATTCAGTTATAAATATTTCTATATGCCCTATTCATTCATGAGAATGATTATTTTATACAATTAAATAATTGATCACTATTTACTAGTTAGAATAATCTACTACCATCTAAAACATCAAATTCATAGTTTTTTGGTAGTTTTAGTATTTGTGGTTAGTGAGATAATTTAATTGTAATAGAAACTTTCGAATTTATGTCATGCAATGTACAATTTATGTAAATGAACCAAACTTTTATGTTTGTTAGATAAAATTGGTAGCTTTTCTAATAATTTATGGTAGCTTTTCTAATAACATGTTTGTTAGATAGAACTGGTAGCTTTTCCCACAATACTTTGATTAATTTATTGACATTTTAAAAAAAAATCACTCAGTTTCTGAGAATGTGATCCTACTTGTCACTACATTTGAGTTTGTATTTTTGGAATAGGAATTTTTTTTTTTTTATTGGTTTGACACTCATCATAAATCTTCAAGCATTTGGAGTTTTTAGAAAGCACTAGGGGAAAAACAAAAATAAAGCCCATCCAAGGGGGAGAGACTCAGATTGTGTTTGAATTGTATTTCCGTCATTTCTCATGGAAAAAATACTATAACGATTTGATATATGTGAGGAAAAAAGACGATAGAGAAATGTGATCACAAAAAACGATAACATTTTTCGACGGAAACAAGCAATTCAAACAAGGCATAAGGATGCTTGGGGAGCAGGATAATGGTTTTCTGCACATGGACTCATGCATTTTCTTCTGATCAGAGGCGACAGAGGGAAATCTTATCCTCGTGTCAGACGATAATGGTACCATATTTAATTGAAAATCATAAGTCAGAACTTACGGATTTCTGGGGTTGCACAATCTTCGAGTAAAGGTATTGAGCACCGCAGATCTTCACGTTATTTGTTTTTTTTTTCCCCCTGTTACGATAGATGTTATATAACCTACTTTAGTCTAATTTAGAGAAAGGGATAGGAGAATGGTCAATTAAGACCAGCCACATATTATGACAAAGTTGTGGGAAACAGGGATTGAACCCCTGACCTCCAGCATCACCGGTAATAATCACCGGATCAAATGACCAGTGATATTCACGCTATTTGTCAAAGATGCAATTTGCAGGTATGTGAAGAATGTTCTCCAACAAAAGAATAAAATAATACATGGAGAAATTTTTTTCTTTTTTTTTTGCAAGATTTTTTTTAATTTTATCAATCTATCATAACATTTTCCATATGAAAGCGTATCATAATCTTCACGTAAGTCCTATTTTTTCATTCTTAATTATAAGATTGATTCCTTTTCCTTTTTATTTGTCAAGGATGCACTCTGAAGTTACATTAAGAATGTTTTTCAACAAAAGAAAAAAAAAAGGTACATCAAGAAGGTTTATTCACTATTTTTTGCATACGGATTTGTGTTTAGATCAATTTTAGGCCATTTGTGTTGTTTCCATAGATTTGTGTTTAGATTAATGTTTTTAAAGGTGGCCTGTGACAGTATCCTGTGATTTGCAAACTTCAGCCAAACCAAGAATGAAGAAGAACATGATACTTCATTGTTGCCTAAACAAAATATGCCAAGTTGTTATCTTTCAGTAAATGAAAATCGAGCAGTACATAAATTAAAAGTACAATTAAAAATCATTTACTTTCGGAAATGTTGAAGTTAGTCACATTCTCTAAGTTCAATTATGAATTTTTTTGGTACTTTTAATTATTATTAAATCAAAGCTAATATTGTTTCTACAAAAAGGATATGTAGTAGTGCTGCAAGAAGGTAAGAATTGAAGGTTAAGAGAGATGCTTTTCTGTACTAACGTAAATTACTGGTGGATAGCCCCTAAAATTTTTACAACAAAAAAAAAAAATCAATTAATGAAGTGGACCACAGAGAGAGAGAGAGAGAGAGAGAGAGAGAGAGAGAGAGAGAGAGAGAGGGAACAATGTGGCACTCTGTGTATTGGCTTTCTTCGACTATAAAGGTACTAGCATGATAAAATCTGCTTGTAAATGTGTTCCAATGTGTGGGGATATTTATGTAAAACTGCTTTGAGGTTTATAACAATTTCATTTTGCTCCATTCAAGTTTCTGAAAAGTTACAATGATCTCCTTTATTTGGACGTCTACATAATAAATGTCGTTCATATTAAATAAAATTTAATGTCAAGGTACAAGAAGGAATTTACTTCCAGAGTTAGCCTTGCTCTGATTTTTGAAGACTTTTTTTTTCAACTACTTAATAAGTCGAACTCGTGATCTTTTGATTACAAGTAAGGTGTCTTATTGATTAATATACACTTATTTATCATACTCTCAAGAGTATGCAACCTCTTTTTTTTATATCCAATTACCATTCTCTTTTCCTAACTATATAATTAGAAAAATATGTGCTGAAGGTAAGCTAAAAGGAGAATTAAGAAGGAGCAAAATTTGTCATGTTACATGCCTAGGTGATTCACGCAATTCCTCCATTAGCTTCCTTCATTTGCCTTGCAAAGTCCTAGATTGATTATTTCTCATGTAAAATAGCTAACTAGGAATAAATATTAAGTAAAACAATAAACATAAGGGACCAAAATAGTAAACTCTGCAATGGATAATGTCCAATGCATATAAGAAAAGGTGGTTACTTAGAAGTTTATACGTTAATCACAACTCAATTATGTTGATCCGTCTAAATTCATCCATTAATAAATAGATTTGGATATGCAATGAATTTTGAATGTTTTCCAAAGGAGACTCAGTTGAACTCATTTAATTAGTGCGTAATAGATAGGCTCACATTGCCCATTTATACCCATTTAAAAATAATGGTATATTTAAACTAAATTTTGGTGAATGTTCAATAGATAAATTTGAATTTCTTACCCACCTAATAATAATAAAATGTCATTATTTCTTATTAACAATATCTAAAAAAAGGAACATAACATTCTAAAAACACAAGTAAAATTTTAAACAGGTCATAAATGTGTAATTGAATATACCAATACCTATTTATTAAATTAATAGACATAAATGGATTGATTGATTTTGACTCATTTATTAAATAGGTGTAAATAGATTAATCTAATTATAACCATTTTCCATTTATGACTTGTACAAACCAATCCCAATCACATTTTGACACCTCTAACTTTTAGTATGATAAGCTTTGCATGTGTAGTACCATTGTATTAATGGTACCATCCAGAACTAAACATGTAAATCCAATCTAAGAAAGAATTATTAAATTGTAAAGAATGAAATGCACAAGACAGACATAATCTAATAAAATCAAAACTATTTGAATAAGATCGGAATCCAAATAAAAGAGATCAACGACTAGAATCATGTAATCAAGAGGTATAACTACCACTTAACACAGTTTTTTATCATCTCGTGAGTCATGCAGTTATATTTTTTTACTATTTTCTATTCGCACGAAGTTCGAAGTTAATTGAATGCATCCACCACAAAAATGCAAATCAGAGCTCAGAAGAAATGCAAGAATCGACATCCAAGAAACCATTATTGTGTGAGATTGAGGATAAGATGGATATTTCAGATTTGATGAGGTCTTGGTTGGCCCGACAATGTGAAATCATTTAGTTCTGATTAGGGTACATTTGAGTCGAGTCGAATTCGAATAGTGTACTATTCGAGCTCGAGTTCAAATTTAACTTTGGTTTACTGAATTCGAATTCAAACTCGAATTTAAGTTTAATTAAATCTAATCGAATTAAGTGAAACTCGATCGGGTTTATTTGAGTACAATCGAGTTTAATCGAATCTAATCAACCTCCCGTAATAAAATTAATATTTTACATATAATTTTGAATAAAAGATATTATTGATATTTCATAATAATAAATATAAAAATTAAAAATATATTATAAAAAATTTGATTAGACTGTCGAACCTTTGAATACAAAATATTGGAATTTGAGCTTTGACACGTGACCACAAATATTCTACGAGATAAGCTTTAGCTGGGAATCGCAGCAAATTGTCCGTCCCCGATTTTCCCTCTATCTCCCAATCAAAGAAAATGTAAGAAACGACATCCAGAAATCATTATTGTGCATAACAAATTGTTTTACACAGACCCCAAGGTTTGCAACATCAACATATTTCTCTATCTGTCCATATACCTTGGCAAATATGGAAAGAGAGGAATGGGGGGGAATTCAATGGCAAGAAATACAGGCCATGGACGACTATACAGAAGGCATTAAAGGATTGGGTAGAATTGGGAGAGGTAGTTAATCTGGAAACTAGGATGAGTACAACGGAAACAGAAGTTCTACATCTAGATCATCCTCAGATTTGTTCACAGTCTGGTGTACTGCAGTTCAGCATTGGGATTACAAGGGACGGGAACAAACCATGGGTAGGCATTGGAATTTGTCTAACGGAAGGAGCTCAGGGACCACATACAGGCTGGGCAATGCGTGAAACCAGTTCAGGATCAATCTTGGTGGATGAAGCATTAGCTCTAAAACTGGCAATGAGTAAAGCTGTCGATATGCAACACACAGCGGTCCAATTTCAAGTGCAGAATCAGCAGCTCCTTACCCATATAAGAACCAAACAAGTAAGAGATATCAGATTAGCAACTGTTGCGGAGGATATTGATCAACTAAGACTTTTGTTTCACATGTGCTCCTTTTGTCTAGTTCAAAATGATAATTATCAATTAAGCTCCAAGCTTAGTACCTATGCTTTAGGCATTACCTCAGATGAGGAACTTCTGTTTCTTTAGTGGTTACACGATCGCTTGTATAGTTTCATTGAGTCTTTGCTCGCGCTTATACATCTTTTGACAAGAAATACAACTATTCATCGTTTCAAAAAATAAATAAATTGTTTTACACAGAAACGGGGCCAGCAAACTCAGAGCTTAGAAGAAATAAACGGTTGTTGAGGAATCAATGCCAAGAAGCCATCATTATAAAAATTAAGCAGACGGACAACCACAGAGTTAATAAATTAAAGTTTTCCAATGAGTACAAATATAAGTCCCACGCTAGCTGTCCTAATCTTGTATCAGGAAATATAAAGCTTTTTTTTTAAAAAAAAAAAGCTGGAAATATAAAGTTGAAAAACAGAACGTGGTGTTTTCACGCGACCAGGACAAATTAAGACCTTATCAAATCCGTTGGTATTACTAAATATATAATAAAGTGCTGTATCTTCTTGCACTCTATCGAAAGCTCGGTCCTTTGGAGCCCAAATAGTTATATGAGACCTCAGCAAGGCAGTAACACTAAGTATACAATTTTTTGTTTGAAAGCGTACAGTTACTATCCGTGGTATACTGATTCTTTCAGGAAGGAGGAGGGGGTGACTACAGATACCACCATAACATATGAATTTGACATGTCAATGTTATTATATTTTAAAGGAAAATTTATTTATGCATTGTTAGTGCAAAGATTCTGTTACATAAGCAAATAGATCATGTCACATAATATGAATTCAAAATTGAAATTCAAATAATGCATATATGGCATATATTTGAAACTATTACTGTGAAAAAAATCACTATATTGCCAATACGCAAAAAGTTAATCTTATCTAATTTATACCCATTTTGAAATGTGATTGAATGGAGACTCAATTCAACCCATTTAATTGGTGCATAATAGATAGGCTTGCATTATCCATTTATACCCATTTAAAAATAATTGAATATTTAAACTAAATTTTGGTGAATGTTCAGCAGATAAATTTGAATTTCTGATCAACCTAATAATAATAAATGTCATTATTTCATATTAAACAACATCTGAAAATATAGGTCAAGAAAAATTTAAACGGGTCATAAATGTATAATACTCATACCCATCTATTGAATTAATAGATATAAATTGATTGCTCAATTCTGACCCATTTATTAAATAAATATAAACAAATTAATCTAATTATATCCATTATCTATTTATGACCCACACAAATCAATCCAAATCACATCTTGACACCTCTAATAGAATCAAAACTATTCTAATAAGATCGTATCCAAATCAAAGAGATCTACAATCAGTAGGGGTGGGCAGAAAAATCCGAAAATCCGAAAACCCGATCGACCCGCTCCGACCCGTCCCGAAAATTAGGGTATCCGACCCTATTTTTATCAGCGGAGCAGATAGGGTCGGGTACCCATAAAATTCGGATACGGATACGGATCACAAAATCTAAAACCCGCGGGTACCCGACCCGGGGGTATATTTTACAAATATTAAAAAATATAGGGTCAAATTTATAATATTTTAAAGTTATTAACCCTAAGTTCCTAACATATCTCAGTCGACACTCGACACTCCAGCCTTCAGTCTTCACTTCAGCGCCGCCGCAACTTCTTCACCTTCATTATCAACAGCCTTAATCAAACTAAACCAAAGACCTCAGCTTCCATTTTGCACCTTCCCTTAAACTTCAGCCACAAAAATCTATAGACCATTTCCATCTTTTCAATCTTTATCTAATCCAACCTCCAAAAGTCCTCCAATCTTAGCTTTAAACTCTTATATTCCATCCAAATTCAAAAAGGAAAAATCAAGAAAAGAAAAACTAGGAAAAAAAGCCAAAATAAAAAAAGGACGAGAGGAAAAGGAAGAGCTGAAGTGCAAGAGTTGCCGCTGGTCGTCGTTGGAATCTACCACTATCTGCCGAACCATTATCAGAATAGCCCTATAAAGGTCTTTCTGCCTTCTATCCCAAATTTCCTTTTAATAATTTCAAATGTTTATATGAATCACATGCCAATTGCTTTTCGTTGCTCTTGATTAGCATGCTTTTTTGCTTTTATCATTTTGTCATTATGAATGGTTAAAATTTTGTTTCATCTGTTGAAAATTTTTGGGTCAACCATGACTCAAATTGAACTTGGACCTGCTAATCTTTTTTATGCTCTCAAATTGTTTGAAGAAATGACCAAAAGTAAATTTTAGTAAAAATTTTGGGAGGTAATTTTTATTTTGGGAAGTGTTAACATGATTGCACCTACATTTGTCACGGAAAAGCTTCATATCATCACTGTTACATAATTTACATTCACTAATAAAAGGAAACTAGTGTTAAAGAGCTACCAAAAAACAGACACTAGAAATGCAAAACAAAAATTAAGACTCAGATACTTAAAAGTGAAAATGTTGCTTGATTCTCATGCTTTGAATTTCATGATTGCCCTTTCTGCAACTCATGCGATGGCTCTGAGGAAGTGATCTGGAGCTGTTAACTCATGTTTTGATAGGTTTCTGATTTTGGCAACGATGTGGAGTTGGAATTTTTCTTGAGGAATGTGTGGATATTGATTAGGAACAACTTTTATTTTGAATAAATTTGTTTGGTTAAAAGCTAAAGCAGCCGGTGGACATCTAATATATGTATCAGTGCCTCCTCTGTATTTGATTGGGTGCGAAAAGAAAGGATCCCTGCACTCAAATAGGGAGTAAATTACTGCCTTCAAAATGCCATTCTTTATAGAGTAGTGATATCATTTTTACTTGATTCTCTACTGTCATGCTTTCTTAATTCTTTAGAACTAGCACAAAAAAATTGGAATTGGAATTGGAATTGGTTTTTTGCATTGAATGGCTACAATTTAATGGAGCATCAATGCTGATATGCACTAAACAAATGTAGGAGTATTATTATTATGCATAGCTCTGCAACTCACTAGAAAATCTTTTTAGTTGGGATTTGATTGGATTGCTTGTAATTTGCTTTGAAAATATGGGCTTGCAATTTTAGTTCAAGAATCAGGGGTGGATGCATGGCATTGACCAATCTTGCTTTAGCTTCTCAAGCCATTATTTGAGACTTTGACTTCTGCTTGCTTTTCTTGAATTTTTCAGATGTCAAGTACAGGGGATAATACAGCTACTACAGCTACAAGCCCAAGTGTTGATCATTCATCATCAGATCCAAAAATTGTTGCTAAAGCCTCTGAAACTGATACATGTCAAGTACCACCTCTTCCAACATCCGAGACAAAAGTGTCTAGCAAGAGCAATAGGTCTTGGGTTTGGGAGCATTACGTAGTTGTTACAGGTACGGAAACAAAAGACAAGAAAGCTACTTGTAAATATTGTGAACAACTGATTGCCTGTGCAAGCAAAAATGGTACTACTTCTTTGAGTAATCACCTTCATAGGTGTAAAAAATATCCGTATAATAACACGGATAAGAGGCAAAAGACGCTGGAGTTTAAACCAAAAGAGGGAGGGGGAAAAGCATTAACAACCCATATGTTTGATCAAGAAGCATGTAGGGGAATGTTGGCTAGGATGGTGATTATAGATGAACTGCCTTTTAAATTTGTGGAAAGGGAGGGATTTCTAGATTTTTGTCTAGTTATGCAGCCACGGTTTGAAATGCCATCACGTAGAACTGTAACTAGAGACTGCCATAAGCTTTTTTTAGATGAGAAGAAAAGTTTGAAGGCATACTTTGAAACTTTATCCTCCCGCATTTGTCTCACCACTGATGCTTGGACATCCATTCAAAATCTGAATTATTTGTGTTTGACAGCTCACTTCATTGATGATAAATGGAAATTGCACAAAAAGATTTTAAGTTTCTGTCCTATTACAAGTCATGCGGGTGAAGTTATAGGTCGGACAGTAGAAAAATGCTTGTTTGATTGAAAAATTAGTAAAGTTTTGACTGTTACGGTATGTGAGAACCCGTAACTTTTCCATTTGTTAGGTTTATAATTTTTCTAGGCTTTCTAATATTCAATGGCTTGTTTCTACACTTTCTGTATCCGGAAAATTTTCTAGATTATTTTTATGAGTAAATATAGTTTTTGGATGATTTTTCTAGTATCGAATAGATTTTGAGAAATTAAGAATATATATTGGACGTAGGACCCACTAGTGCGAAAAGTTCGGAAAAATTCGGCCAATTAGGTGAAATTCCGAATACTGTGTAAACCGAATACTGTGTAAAATTTATCGGGTATTAAGAGATAAGTAGAGTGTGTGAAATGATTGATGTGAGAGAGAAAAAGAAGTGATAAGATTGCATTAATGGAGTGACAAGTGTCACACAACCATTGGTTGGACTTTGTTGGCAACTATTCACACTTTTGACTTTTGACTAAATTGAGTAAATATCTTGAAAAAATTGCTCAAAATTCACCATTTCTTCTCCTCATATGGCCGGCTCTCTCTCTCCAAAAGGAAGCAAGAAACTCTTCAAGTTTTAGCTCCAATCTTGCTCAAGGTGAACTATCCAACCATTTGATCTTGCAATTACTCCATAAAATCCCTTTAGTTAGTGATAGTGAGTGATTTGGTGAAGCTTTCTTGGAGAGCTAAGGTGTCCTACTACTTCCTCTCTCTTAATTTCTTGGTAAGTGATGCTTGAACACCCTACTACACCTAATGATGTTTAGGGTATGCTTAGAAGTAGCTTGAGTGATGGTATATGTGATTTATTTCTTGATTTGAAGAGTTTTGGTGAAGTTTTCCATTTTATGATGAATTTTCTGGTTTCATATGATCTTGATGGTGTGGTTGTTTTTTATGGTTGGTAATAAGGGGCTTTGACTCTAGTAGGTGTGAATTGATGAGAAATGCAATCAATTTTGGATTTGGAATGAAATGTGAAAAGTTAGGGTTCATGAACCCCTAATCTGTCCGAAATTTTAGGTCATAGATAGAGGCCGAATTGGACTTTGCTCAAAACATGAAAGTTGTAGGTATTGATGAGTTTGAAGTGCCTGCAAAATTGTAGGGAATTTGGAGTAGTATAGAGTGAGTTATGCCGTTTTTACTGTTGCTGTTTTTGGTGAACAGAATGTCCGAACTGCGATAGTAATTGCCTGTTTTGACTGGAATTGGTTTGGATTTGGTTGTTGGTGTCTTCTGATGAAATGTAGCTTGATGTATTAGCTTTCATATGCCTTTGGAATCAATGCATTTGGTCCTGTGTAGGCTGAGATAGACGTATTACAGTTTTCTGTGATTTGGGAACCTGCAACTACGGTTCTGGCTTGGTTTTCTGCATTTTTGACCTAGTTGTGCTAGGATTTGGACTGAGAGGCCTTCTACATTGTTGTAGCTCTGTCTTTTAGCTTCGAGATGGTGGGTCTTACGCCCTCATCCGATAAGCGTAGTGCATTTTGTGCCATTACCGCTTTTGGAGGCCAAAAACTGTTTTTGTGTTGGGACAAATGAGTTCCATGTCTTGAATTTCTGGTTTGCTATTATGCTTGTCTATGCATATGAAACCCTATTGGGGTTGTGATTGGTATGGCTTTATGATTCGTTATCGAGTCTCATTGTACTTGTTTGCATGT
Organism: Coffea arabica; assembly: GCF_036785885.1. NCBI lineage: Eukaryota > Viridiplantae > Streptophyta > Magnoliopsida > Gentianales > Rubiaceae > Coffea > Coffea arabica. The sequence continues at coordinate 18,373,228 of NC_092321.1, forward strand.
TTTAAGGCTTACTCTTATTCCGGTCATTTCCTAGTTAACTTTTGTACTTGTATTACTTTGAGCCTAGTGAACGGCTTTTGGGAAGTGAGATGACTTTTGTGTGAGGTTTTGGGACTGATTTGAGGAACTAATGAAGCCTTAATGGCTGGAAAAGTAAGAAATTTAGGGGAAATGCTGTCCGATTTTCTAGGCCATTTGGTTCTTTAAGTTGGATTTGCCTTTTGATGGAAATGAAGGGCTTTTGGGTTGTTGACCCTAGGTCTTCATGTTATCTTTTTGTTTCCAAGAAAATCATGTTTTTGCACCCTTGCATTAGTATTTTTTTGGGCAAGGCGTACGACGTATAGTCGAGCCTCACTTGTGCATTCCGTTTACGCGATTTTGGATATGAAACCTTCAATTGGTTTATTTTGATTATTTTAGGGTTTCTTGGCGATTAAGGCCAATCTGAAGTGAAACTTTTGAAGTTGAATCTGTGAGTGTACCACTCCCCTCCATTGCTGTTTAACTTGATTTCTGCTCTGCAATCTGTTTATTTGTTCGAGACGAGGGTGTACTTTATCACACTCGTTCTCTAGTCTGTTCATATGCCAATTTACTATGCAAAATTTGAATCTATTATCTGTGTCTGCATCTGTTCGGATTTCTATGACCTATGAGCTCAATCCTGTGGCTAAGTTATTCGAGTCGGGCCGGCAAGGGTCTGGACGATTAGATAACGAACCACGGTAGTCTGTTCGGGGATTTTGGGTATTGAGACCCTTGATTCCGGGTATACTCGAGTATTACCATTTCTGTTCGGTTACGGTGAGCGGGCCCGGTAAAGGGGTGTTTGGTGGACGGAATTCGGTGTAAAGAGGGGTCTACGGACGCGTTGGTTCTATATACGTTGACGGAGAGTCAACTGGTTTGGATCAAGTACTGCGCTGGAAAATTTGGCTCCTGAGAGCCACCCGTATCCTTCTGATTTGAATCATTGGTTCTTTTGTTTTACCTCTGACATGTGTACCTGATTTGATAAATGTGAAATGCCATGATTTTAATGCTATCTGTTTGGTACCTCATTGAGCGCAAGCTCACCCCTTTCTGTTCTTTTTGTTTTCCTTACAGGAAAATAAACCCTTTTGGTCTGGATTTGACAAATGGCTGCCAAATTGAGCTAGTTGAACATATCTTTTGCATAGCTCATGTATTAAAACCCTAAGTGTACTTTTGGGGCGTTTGTTTTTGATTTGGCAAACCGTGTGTATATATTAACTTTTGAAACTTTTGTATGTCATTTTGATTGGTAAACGCTAAAGTTCAGATATGAATGTTTGTTGGCTATTTCGGTTGGATTCTGACGGGTGGGTCACTATTCATGGCCGACTCCGGATTTCATTTTTTTTATTTTATTTTATTTTATTTTATTTTGGATTATTTTACCATTTTGACTCGTTTACGCTCGTTCGTAAGTTCCGGATCGCTATAGATAGTTCTAGTCTGCATCGTGAGTCCTGGCGAGAGTTGGGCAGGCAGTCCGCTCACCCCTTTGGTTCGCCTTAGGGGAAAGTGGGGCTGTTACACGGTAGACAATGCTAGCTCAAATGACACTTGTTTGCAATATTTGGGAAGAAGGCTTATTAATTGGAAAGGTACTGTCTTAAATGGAGAATACTTGCATATGAGATGTGCTGCCCATGTTTTGAATTTGACGGTTAGGGAGGGATTGAAAGACTTGGAAGACTCTATTGTTAGGATTCGATCAGCTGTGAGATATGTTAGGTCTTCACCTGCTAGAGCTCAAAGATTCAAATCTTGCATAGAAAAAGAAAGAATCGAAAGTAAAAGCCTTGTATGCCTTGATGTTGAAACTAGGTGGAATTCCACATTTTTAATGTTAGAGGCTGCTCTAAAATTTCAAAAGGCATTTGAGTTGCTAGAAACTGTGGATAGCAAATATGTCGAAGAGTTGACTCCCCAAAGTGAGAATGATACTCGTAAGAGTTCTAAGATGAGGGGTGTGCCAACTGAGATGGATTGAGAGTATGCAAAAGATTTGTTGCCTTTTCTTCAAATTTTTTATGATTCTACTGTGAAAATGTCGGGCTCACGTTATGTGACAGGAAATGTATATATGAATGAAATTTTTGGCATTGGTGGTCTTCTTAATTCATTTCAAGAAAGTGATGACTTTGGTTTGTCAACTATGGCCGGAAATATGAAGAAAAAATATGACAAATATTGGGGTAATGTTGAAAGGATTAACATATTGATTCTGATTGCTGTTGTTCTTGATCCCCGGCATAAACTAAGTTATGTTCAATGGGCTATTGATGAGGCATATGATCCTAAGAATGCTGAAATTTTAAAAGTTAAGGTGGAAAAGGTGTTACATTCCCTATTTGACTTTTATTCTGCTGAAAAATCACCTCATAGGGAAGTGATAAGTCAAAATCAGTTTAGGGAAATGGATAAAATGGATGTTGATACAGTTACAGTTAAAGGGGCATCAGATTACATGCATGCAAAGTATTCTCAAAAAGCTGATACATTGGATAGCACTCACAATAAAACGGAATTGGACATCTATTTGATGGAAATGAAGGAAGATTTTCACTGTCCAAACTTTCATATATTGGATTGGTGGAAAAATAATGCTCATAGGTTCCAAGTTCTTGCTGCAATTGCTAGAGATGTATTAGCTATTCCAGTGTCTACTGTTGCCTCGGAGTCTGCTTTTAGTACGGGAGGCCGTGTGTTGGATTCTTTCCGAAGCTCTTTAACTCCAAGAATGGTGGAGGCTATAATTTGTGGACAAGATTGGCTTCGCAAGGGTATTCAACCAATTGATTTGGAAGAAAGTATAACTGAGCTTGAGGAAATGGAATCGGGTAATACTATTCATATCTTGTTAGCATTGCATTCAAAATTTTCTTATTCATTTGAGCTTCAACTTGTGCTAATATGTTTCTTGGTTGTTTTTATTTTTTGAAAATTTTTTTTTAGGTTTGACAGAGGAGCATTCTATTATTAATATTGAAGATTGATGATTCTTGAAGATTGTACTCCTTAATGTGTTGTAGAAGGTTAAGGTGATTGTAGCTGGAATTGGGAAATTTTGTTGTATTTCTAACTTTATGGCTTGGTGTTGTATTTCTAACTTTATGGCTTGGTGTGGAACTAAATAGTTTGAATGCTGCTATTGTCTTTGTCTCTGTTTTGGGCTGGACGTACGGCAGGTTCATCTTCTAAGATGAAATTGCAAATTTGTTTGTTTTTGCTATTGTCTTTGTCTTTGCATTCATTCAGGAATTTTCATTCTTTAATAGGGGCGGGTACCCTATGACCCGCCCCTATTTTTCGGGTACCCGAGGGCAAGCGGAGCTGATTAGGGTCAAAAAAGTAGTGACCCGACATGTTAGGGTCCGATCAGCCATTTGACGTTCGGGGCGGGTACCCGACCCGTGCCCACCCAGTCATGCAATCAAGAGGTACAGCCACCACTTAACACGCTCAGTCCACTGTCAACTCGTGAATCACGCAGTTATATTTTTTATTATTTTCCATTGGTACAAAGTTCGAAGTCAATTGGATGTATCCAGCACAAACAGGCAAATCAGAGCTCATACGTCTTGATTTGGTCCGATCAGGCTAATTCTAGATCATTGCTGTACAAAAAAGAAAATCGACAATTATTGATTTGACAGAGGTGGTTCTAAAACCATAATTGAAGTATACTTTCTTTATATCTTTTTTTTTGATATTTATGTATTTTTAATGATGTAATCTTTTTAAATTCTTTATGGTGACATACGATTATATAAATTAATTAATTAATCAGGTATAGTATTAATAAAGCTACTATTATATTGCTGAAGACTAAAATAAATCATATTAAAACTACTAGTATTAAAGATATTAAATGACGAACAATTAAAGTTACGGATTTATAGTGCAACTGTCCCCCAAAAAAAGAAAGAAAGAGCGAAAGAGCAGAGCATAGTTCAATAGTCTTGTTGGGGACCAAAAAAAAAAAAATACGTCACCTATATTATAATTTCGCTGGATATTCTTGTAGATTTTTCATTCACAATTTGTGAGGATTGACAATACTAATCCCAGATGCAGAAGTACCTGTAACATTGCACATTAAGGTGGCGTTTGGTTCGCACATTGGAATCGGATTTGGATTCTGAATCGGATATCCTAGGTTTAAAATAAGGTCATTCATTCCAATACATTTGTTTGATTCATGTACCTGAAATGTGTATTATTACTATAGTTGATGTTTGGCTTGTCAGCTCTTTCTGAATGAAATATAATAAATATATTATAAACCACATCGTAAATGATAGTCATTGGCTCTTTGTAAATGGGATATAAGAAATTTTTACTAATTAAATATATTAGAATAAATGTATTAGTAAATTTAGTATAACTAATTAATAATTTCTATTAGTAAACATATATAATTATTAGTATAATTGAAAATATCAATTATATTACATAAATTAATATACATTATATAATACATATAACTAATAATAATATTATTATAAGTTTGTAACTAATTAAATTAAATATTATATATAATTAAATATAAATATACAAATGTTATAATATAAATATATAATTATAATTATATAATTATATAATATATACAAATATTAATTATACTGATATTTTATATAAATATAATATATATTACATATTAAATATAGTTATTATTATATATTATTATATTTAAAATAATAATAATTATTATAATTATATAACTTATTAATATTATATGCATATATATATTATAAATATATGCACATATAATATACATTTATAAATATTCATATATATTATAAATAAATTATTATATAATATTAATAAATTAATAATATATATTATATAAATATAATTAACTAAATAATTATATAATATAATAATATCATTATTATATGTTTGTAACTAATTAAATTAAATATTATATATAATTAATTATAATTATAGAAATGTTATAATATAATTATATAATTATAATTATATCATATATAAATACTAATTGTACTAATACTTTATATAAATGTAATGCATATTATTATTAAATATAGTTATTATTAAATATTATTATATTTAAAATAATAAATATAAATATAAATATATAATTTATTAATATTACATACATATATAAATATATATTATAATTATATGTACATATAATATACATTTATAAATATACATATATATTATAAATATATTATTATATAATATTAATCAATTTATAATATATACTATATAAATATAATTATATTAACTAAATAATTATAATATATATTTATATAATATTCTAATGTTATAATAAAATATATAATTATAATATATTATATATATGTGTATATATTATAATATAAATATTAATATATAATATATATAAATATTAATTATACTAAATATTATGTAATTATAAGATTTTGAAATCACACTTGGGTTTTGGACAAAACCCATCAACTTACTAAGGAATGGTGGAATGCTAAATTTTTAGCTATCATTCCAAAATTTTAATTCCGATAGTAATAAACCAAACATGAATTATGGGGTTTATTTCAATTCCCCATTCCGAAACCTTTTTACCAAACGCCACCTAAGTACTAGAGATTTTAAAAATTTATAAAGTACAAGGGTCAAAACTTTAGAGAACTGATAGATCTACAAGTTACTTCAGTTAGATCTACATTAGTTTACTTTGTGTAAGAAGTATAAAACGTATGCGTGAAACATGGATTAGTTTGTGCAAGAAGTATAAAACGTATGCCTGAATCATATGGACGACTTTTTTCTTTTCAAAGAAAATTCAATTAGAAAGCATTGAATTTCAAAGAGGGTAACAACTGCTAAGGGGTATCTAATTGTGTATAAAAAGTAAATTACTAAAGATATATGTTCACTCGAGCAATTTGCTAAAGTTCGGTATAGTACTTATCCAAAGATATATGTGCATTCAAGAATCATTGAGGATCAGTATCTTTAATCCGTTAATGAATACACCATTGCCTAAAAAATCCTGAGCATTTGGAGTTGGAAGCATTTGATTAGAAGTCTATTTCTTTTCCTTTCGAAATTGCATAATTCTCCTAGAATTAGACCATTCGACCCAAACATGATTTCATAAAATAAAGAATCGTAACACATCCTTGAATTATGAACTAAATTGACTTTGATAGTTTAAGCAGATCAAGAAAGATAAAACTAACTTTTATTACCACTTAATCTCTTTATATCCTTGTCTCTGTATAAGTGAATCCTTATCAAGATACAAAATTATTAATGACAATCTAATACCAAATTTAAAATTTTCCATTTTATTAAGAGAGGCTTATATATATATATATATATATATATATATATATATATATATATATATATATGTATGTATGTATAGTTGTAATGAAATAAGCCATGAATTAACTATTTTTAATCAATTTAATTTAAATATTTGACTTACACTTAGTATATTAAATTTTTTATTCTATTGTATCACTTTTCATTCCAAAAAATATAAGCTTTAAAACAGAAAAAGTATCCGTGCAAATGCACCGGTGAATATCTAGTTAAAGAATAAATACAAGTAGAGTTTATTTCCACATTAATCTTTTTTAGAAAAAAAAACTCCCAGTGTGATGCTCTTTCACAAATTGTTATCTTTTTAATCTCTTTTATGCAATCTAAATTTCCATCTTAATGTTGTGAGACCTCATATCAATAAATCTCCTCCTTGTTCTAAGGGATAATTTCACAAACCTTTCCTAAAAGTTTTGACAATTGCATTTAGATCCCTTTACCTCTAAAAAATTCATAGTAGTTGTGAGTTTTATGTGGCTAATGCAAGGGAAAAAATTCATATTAATACCTCAAATTTCCCTTAAGGAGTTTTTATATTTAAATCAAATTATTCAATGAATATATTTTTGTTTTTCTCATAGTCTTAAATAGTCTTGCCTCAGGCCTAAATCATTTCCTCCATATTCCTTTGGCCAAATTTGCAATCGTATATTTGTGTTAGGAGCTGTTGATTGAACTTTGGCCGGAGAAAAAATGATAGCAAATGGAAAGAGTGAGATACAGGTCAATTAAAAAACATGATTAACACTAGAATTTGTGAGACATTGAGACTTGGATTATATAATGGATAAGAAAACTTGAATAGGGGAAAAAAGGTGGATTGAAACTATACGAAAGAAGTAGCATAGCAGTGATACAGTATTTGGTGCTGGGATTCTCGGTGATATGTTTTTTAAGTTTGATAGGCATTTTATTACTTTTGGGAAGATTATTATAATCATTTTGAGTCCTTAGAAAAGCAAGGAAGTATAATATTTGAATATAGAGGTGGGCAACATGAGATTATCAGAAATCTTGGAAGAAGTTTTTGAAATTATCCTTTGCTGTAATACTATTCTTTTTTTTTTTCTACCTTGTGATTATTGATTTCCATATTCACACTCGAAATGCTAAGGCAAAAAGCAAAATTCAAGGATGAAAAATGAAAGAAAAAGACAAGGCAATAAACATAGGGAAAGACTCTAGATTTGATTAATGCTAAAATATTATAAAATGATTATAGCATTTCTTTTAATTTTTTATGAGTAACATTTTTTTAAAAAAAAAAATTAGTAGGGGAATGATGGGATTAAAGAAGTGAAAAGAGAACAGGGAGATCTAAATTCAGGATCTCTAATTCCTGGGAGTAACATGATAATATTATTTCTAAAATTCCAATATCAAATCCTATTGGTTTAATATAAAGGAACTTGGATGATTGAAGTGTTTAAAATATAAAATACTTCTTAACTATAGTATCTTATTCATTAGTCAAATGTGGAATCTTATGTTTGTTGCCCCTTTCTTTTTTGCTTTGAATTTGGGTTTTTTGGCGTTGAATTTTAAGTATGAATTGAGTAAGATTATAGCATGAGAAGGTTCATTTAATTAAAGTCTTCTTGCATTTAAAATGGGAGCTTACCTCACATAAAAAAGATTAAAATGGTAATAATTTACAAAAGAGCATCATAGTGGGAACATTTTTCCTAAAAAAGGTCATTTCAGAAATAAATTCCGTGAATCCATGGTTTCATATGGGTTTTCTTTTCATGCACGTGATTAACATCATGTATCTTATCATTTCGATGAGGATTATTAACATCCAAGTCCTAGAGCCTGATTGCATTAGTACTATCCTTGGCCTTGGGTATACTATCACAAGTTCCTCCCTGTAAAGGTTGCAATGCGTTTTAAGAGAGTGAGAATTAAGTATATCACGGGGGAAAAAAAAAGAATTAATGGCAAAGTAACTTACCAGAACAACCAACAGATGGAGGAGGATAATCCGACAAGCAAGTCCTTTGGAATCCATCAATTGTTAGGTTTTATATCCCTTGCAACTCCTCCTTTGAAGGTTCTTTTTCAAATACTCGATTAAAATATGACCCCTTGAAAGATAGTGTTTCTTATTGAGATTGAAAAATGAACCAAATTACTTGATACTCAAATCAAATTTGGCTAAATAAAAGTTTGTTTGAACTTAGTTTGCCAACTAATCAAATCAAAATTTAAGAAGTATTATTATGTGTTAGATTAACTATCAAATTTGGCATTAACTTGGCTTGATTAACATAAAATTAGAATTTACAAGTAAAAAAATTCAAGTTACTCAAGTTCGACTCATATATTCGATTCTATAAAAGCCCATTTGAGTTCGGCTTAATTAATAAACAAGTCAAGTTTGAAGATCTTCCTCTTAAAAAAAATTTTAAAAAAATCAAGTTTGAATACAGTTTGAAGTTTATTAAATAATCAAACAAGTTTGAATACTATAACATTGAATCTAGTAGATCTAGACAAAATCACTAAATTTATTTTAGACCATCACTAAATTCTATGGGGTGCATTTGGTACCCCATAGAATTGGGGTTTAGAATTAGAATTGGAACCCCAATTCTAATTCTTGTGTTTGGGTTCTATCTTTTTTGTAGAATTAGAATCGAATTACAATTCCAAATCAATCGAATTCCATGGTTCCAATTCTTTGGCTGGACCAAAGAATTCCAATTCCAATTCCACAACTAAACGGGTCCACACGCGGATCTAGTACGGGTCAAAAATTAAAATCGGGTCAAAGGATATTGGCACCCCTTTCTTCCTGTCTAACTCACCATTTTCCTCAGCCGCTAGGGCTCTGCTCTCCACCATCACTTCCACCTGCAATCCTAATATCTTACCTTTCCCACCACCGTCTCACCCCTGCCTTCCATTTCTCTGGCCACTTCCTCCATCCTTCGCCACTCTCGCCACTGTCCACCCCATATTTCAGACACATTTAGGGCTTGTGAGACACCCAGGAAGGATAATGCGAACGCAACACAGCAGAGGAGCACCTTTTGGTCTCTGAGATTTTGCCGCTACTATTGTCCCGAATCGAAATGGCCTGTGCGGAACTTTGAGCCTAAAGATGTACTAACACATGGCAACCTCGAATAGGGTACCGGTGGTTCGCGCTAAACACCCATCATATTAGGGAAATTACAAGCCAAGTTGGTAAGAGTTGTTTCTTAATTTTTCCAGCATCAAAATAATCTACTATCAGAATAATCTCTTAATCTTTCCAGCATCTTTCTAGCACATAATTATTTTTTTGCTTCAAAAAAAAAAGAAAATTATGATTAATTTTTTCAATTAATCATTGGTTATGGGCTTTATTACATAGCTTTTTTTTCATTGGATACATTGCAATGGTTTGTTTTGTTTTGTGAAGGTAAATTTGTCTAAATTTTTGCCAATCAAACAGCATTTTTTTTTTTTTTTGTATTTTCTGATATTTTGCTCTAGTATTTTTGGCTTCTAGATTTATGCTGTTAATAAGGATTAAAAAAAAAAGCACAAGTTGATCGTTTGTTTCCTTTTTCTTATTTTGGGTTTGAGTTCAATTAGTTAAATCGAGTCCAAGTTTAGGACATCTCTGATAAGAGTTTATTTTACGTATTTTTAGTGTGTTTTATTAGTTAATTTTGGTTTGATTATTTAGTTTAATAACTAAAATAACTAAGGTTTTGGTAAAAAACTACATTTTATGTTAAAATGGCTAAACATTGCATTTTATGGATTTTTATGGGAAAAACTTCATATTTTGTAAGTTTAATGATTCAATCATCAAATGAAGTGTATTGAGAAGATATTTGGATGATTGAAGATGGATTAAAATGGTGAAAATAAATGACCAGTGTTTAGTATTTCGATCATATCTCAGGCTACAAAGCTCAGATTTGGATGATTCTTGAAGAATTGGAAAGCTAACTCAAAGGGCTACAACTTTGGTGTTTTACAAAAAAGCCAGTTCAGCCTTTATGATAGAGAAAATCGCAGCTGAAGTAAGGACAAAGTGAATACGCGAGTACACAAAATGTGACTTGTAACCGCGTTTTGTGTAGGCGCGTTTTCCGGCCGCAATTCTGCAATTTTGCTCAGTCAATTCTCTTGTGCTCTGACTACTTTCCAGCTACAATCTGCAAGAGAATTCGGTGCACATGCTTTAGAAGACAAAAGGGCAAGAAAGTTGGCATATTTTCAAGTCAAAAACAATGGCTATTGACTATCTTAACAATTTCAGATTTGGAAATCAAATGCAGCAAATTTGGACCAATGGAAAAGGAGCTTTTGGAGCAGTTTTATATAGGGAGCAACCAGGACATGCAGAATATACGGGAGAAGCTTGAGGAGTGCAGAAATGTAGTTCTTCCATTTCCTTAGTGTAGGATAGTGTAGTAAGTGTAGTTCATCCACTCTTGTATATTATCTAGATTAGGATGAAAATGGAGGATGAAGAAGGCAAGGAAGAAAGCTCATGTGACAAGGGTTGTATTCCTTCCAAACTCTTTATCTTTTGTATTTGATTCCAAGTTTAGTTAATATACAAGTTCTGGAATTTATGTTATTTATGTGTCTCTAAGGTTTATACCTTGGGTTTGGTTGAACTTCCTATAATTGTTAGTGTTTATTATTTGGTTATTTGATTGCTATGATTTGAGCAAATTATTTAGTACTTTGGCTCTTTAAATCATGATTAATCTGGTACCATTAATTGTGATTATCTAAGGTGTTGTTTCTACAATGAAAATTGAGATTTAACATTAGTTCAAGAAGTGCTAAACATAGGGAGTACACTCACGAAAGTAGAGGTGCACCTATGTGGTTTTTAGTGATTTATTTCATGTAATTTCATTGAAGAAATGAACTTGTAGCTAATTTCATAACCATGAGAATAGGTATGGATTAGTTATAAGTATAATTGATTCACTACGAAAGTAGGATTCAAATGCATAAGGAAATTACACCATAATTAGCCTAGATGTAGTAATTAATGATCCAAATATAGCACTTGCATGAGTAGTTAGGGATACCACAACCTAAGGAGCTTTTATTTGTTAATTTCTTGTATAAGTGCAGTAGGTTAAATTTCTTATCATTAATTGATAGTCTAAATAATAGAGAAGCTTTAGTAATACCGATAATTGTTCACTCTTCCTTGTGGGATCGACCCGATATATACCCTAAACTACTAGTTGATCAGTATACTTGCAGTGAACGGGTGTAATTCGGTATTTTTTAGCTTGCACGTATGTAAAATACCCGTCAAGTTTTTGGCGCCGTTGCCGGGGAAGATTTGGCAATATCGGTGTGAAGAGCAACTTTATTAATTTAGACAATTTTTCTTATTTTTGTTATTTTTGTTGTATCTTGTGTGTTTTATGTCATTTTTTTTAGTCAACTTTTATTATTATTATTATTATTATTTTTCTGTTTTAGTTTGTGTCTTGGAATCTATCCTTCTTAACTAATCTTACTTTTGAGATTGTTTAAAAGTAATTTTAGATAATGAGGAGGGTAGGTGAACTGGGAGGACAAAGCTTGAGAAATGAAAGATTGGCAATGGATGGTTACCTAGTGCAAAGCTCCTTCAACAGAGGTAACCAAGAAATTACTGAAGGTATGTTTTTTGAAGATGGTATAAGGTGCTTAAAGGCTAAATTTGATGTTATGATGCTACAAGTTCAAATGGACAAAATTGTGCAGGAAATTGAACAAAGGAGGAATGCAAATGTTTTTAATTCTTATCATGTGATTTGTGACTTGTGTGGAGATTATCATGCTTCTAATACATGTAGACAAGCACAAAATATGGATTATTATGATGAATTAGAGCATTACAATCCTTGTTTTGATCGATATAGTGCTAATTTGAGCAATTCTCCTGCTTATGGTTGGAATAATCAATGTACTTATAGTAATTCTTCATATTTTTATGATTACCAACCTGAATGTGTCCAATATGAATCAAAACCATCTTGGGAGTTGGCAATTGAAATGGTAGCTAATGATTCTAAGCCATCTTGGGTGTTAGCTTTAGAAAAATTAGCTAATGCAACTTCCAACCGTTTTGATAGGATTGAGGAAAGAATAGATGAATTAACTTCTCACTTTGGCAGAATAAATGAGCAATTGAATGCATTGTGTGAGGTTATTTCTTCTAATAAATTACAAAATGATCCTAGCATGAATGGTAAGAATGTTGTATGTGAAAATGGATTGCATGTTGATGAAAATGATGAATCTCAATTGTGTTTCAATGAGCAAATGTCCATTTCACAAGATAATATCTTTGGAACTAACTTTGAGTCTCAAGAGGTGAGTTTTAATGACTCATTTTTCACCCCTCTTGAGGAGTGCATTGAAAGTATAGGTTCTAAGGGTATTGCTGCCCAAGATACTCTCATGGCATTCCCGTTGGTAAGTTCTCAAGTGGTGCATATTCAAGGTAATATTTATGAAACACTTGAAATAGGTAAGTCACTTCCATTTCTCACATCATTAGATCATGTGACTTTTGCTATAAAGTCACCATTTAATGATCCACCACGACCAAAAATGGTGGATTATTCGTTAACTAAGCCTCCTTGAAAAATGAGGTTCAATAGTCGAGCCAACGACTATAAATAAAAGCGCTTATTGGGAGGCAACCCAATGTTTTGGCTATTTATGTTATTTTGGGGTGATTTTATGTTTAAAGTATGTGTTTGAGTTATTTTGTTATTTTTCATTTGTAGGTATTGGAAATGGAAGCAAAAGTGACCAAATGAGGTGAAAAAGGCAAAATTTGATCAAGGAACTCAACCCCTCGATTTGAGTAATTGTTGTTTTTGATCCGTTACAAGGGGCTAAAATGCATGTTTTTAATGTTTTACATGTGTGCACATTGATAAATTTTACAAACAACTGATTTATGATGCATTTTGAGTGATTGGGGTATCATTTGTAATTTTTCAAAGTTGGCTTTCTGCAAAAATTTCGCAGAAGAAAACGCATTTGGGCTGAAAACGCGCCTTAGAATCGCGTTTTCCATAATCGCGTTTTCGATTCTGCGCCTATACTGAAGAAAACGCGCATCAAAACGCGACAGGAAGTCGCGTTTTCTACCAAGTCGCGTTTTACAGCCTGATCAAAAAATGAAAACGCGACTTAAAATACGCGACTCCAAGTCGCGTTTTACAACACAGTCGCGTTTTCGTTCCTGCAAGTTTTGTGCATAAAACGCGACTTCTAAAACGCGAGTTAAAGGCGCGTTTTATTGAGTCACGTTTTCTGAGCACGTTTTTTTTGAAAAAAAAAAAAAATGCAACTTCCCTGGTTCTCTTTTTCTTCTTTTCCTCATATATTTTCTTGTACCTTGAGTTGCTTATTGTGTATTTTCTATAGGTACATCACCACCACAAAGGCTAAGGAATTACGGATCGCCGTTATATGTTTATTAAGCCTTTGTTATCACTTTTGTTTCTCATTTTTCATTTTTAGGTTTATATCACTAATGGTTACCAAATGGAACTCATGAAGCGATGAAGACAAGCGAACAACATACCTTGAAGCTTCATATTCAATCACAACAATAGGGGAGTATTACTTTCTTTATCTTGATTTTCCTTTTTACACATTGAGGACAATGTGTATGTTAAGTGTGGGGGGAGAATTGAGATTATATATATTGTATGTGATTAAATTATTAGTTGCAAATATTGGACTTGTGTTAAAATTCAAAATTTTTCTAAAATCTTGTCCAAAATTGCAAACTTGCCCCAAAAAGTTTCATATTTTTTCAATTTTATCCAAGGGGTAACAAGTTTCATACCATTAGTAGTTCAAATTCCTTCTACATTTGAGATAAATATATGTGATTTGGAAACTTCTTTTCTCATTTAACTTGGAAATGACTATTATGTGATTATAATTTTTGCATTTGTAGGAAAGTATATCTTTTAAAGTGGAGAAAATTATGCCTATATTTTTTTGCATATTTGATGAAATTTCTTCTCTTTATTGGATTTTATAAGTTAAGTGATAAATATGGTCAATAAGTGCAATACTCTTCTCATGATTATTTTTTTAGAAAATTATTATTCCCTTTGCTATTAAAAAAAAAAAAAAGAAAAAAAATGATGAAAAATGAAAAAAATGAAGAAAAAGAGAAAAACAAAAAACAAAAGAAAAAAGAAAATAAATAAAAATTCTTCTACTCCAATGATTCTTGTACTTAGTAACCGGGAGTCTTCATCTACAAATGTCGACTTTCGCGTAAAACGGTACTTGAATTAAGAGTATGCAAAGCAACTTGAGTATGTGAAGTGTTGAGTAACCGGTGATCTTCATCTAAAAATGTCGATCCTCGCGTCAAAAGGCATTCTCACGTCTTAAGTAATATTTAGATATGTAATATTAATAAATATCTTTTTAAACAGAATTAAAAGATGATCATGGGTTTAGGAAGCATATTATTGACCATATGAGTTACTTACTTGTAAGATTGGGTAAAGATGAAAAATTGATTTGAATTTGTTATAATGACGGTATAATTGGCTCTCCTTTACTTGATATTATGAGTACTTGAACTTAATTGAATAATTGCATAATGGTTATTTACTTTGTTTTGAGGAAATGAAGTTGAAATGCTACATATGTTTATTTTCAAATTTTGATCATTGTTGGTTTGTATTTCTTATTGCTTGAGGACAAGCAATGGTTCAAGTGTGGGGGTATTTGATAAGAGTTTATTTTACGTATTTTTAGTGTGTTTTATTAGTTAATTTTGGTTTGATTATTTAGTTTAATAACTAAAATAACTAAGGTTTTGGTAAAAAACTACATTTTATGTTAAAATGGCTAAACATTGCATTTTATGGATTTTTATGGGAAAAACTTCATATTTTGTAAGTTTAATGATTCAATCATCAAATGAAGTGTATTGAGAAGATATTTGGATGATTGAAGATGGATTAAAATGGTGAAAATAAAATATGAAGTGTAAAAAGGAAAAATGCAATTTGAATCAAGAAAAGTCAGGTTTTGACAACTCTGACACGTTTTGGTATTTTGACTATATCTGGAGCTACACTGATCGGATCAAGGTGATCTTGGTACCATTTTGAAGCTAAGAGATATATCTACATTTGGTATGAAGACATCAAAGTCCAATTCAGCCGTTTTCATAGTCCAAAAGTTGAAATACCGAAATTCAACTCAGCTGTCCAAAGTGGAAAACAGAGCTCTGACCAGTGTTTAGTATTTCGATCATATCTCAGGCTACAAAGCTCAGATTTGGATGATTCTTGAAGAATTGGAAAGCTAACTCAAAGGGCTACAACTTTGGTGTTTTACAAAAAAGCCAGTTCAGCCTTTATGATAGAGAAAATCGCAGCTGAAGTAAGGACAAAGTGAATACGCGAGTACACAAAACGTGACTTGTAACCGCGTTTTGTGTAGGCGCGTTTTCCGGCCGCAATTCTGCAATTTTGCTCAGTCAATTCTCTTGTGCTCTGACTACTTTCCAGCTACAATCTGCAAGAGAATTCGGTGCACATGCTTTAGAAGACAAAAGGGCAAGAAAGTTGGCATATTTTCAAGTCAAAAACAATGGCTATTGACTATCTTAACAATTTCAGATTTGGAAATCAAATGCAGCAAATTTGGACCAATGGAAAAGGAGCTTTTGGAGCAGTTTTATATAGGGAGCAACCAGGACATGCAGAATATACGGGAGAAGCTTGAGGAGTGCAGAAATGTAGTTCTTCCATTTCCTTAGTGTAGGATAGTGTAGTAAGTGTAGTTCATCCACTCTTGTATATTATCTAGATTAGGATGAAAATGGAGGATGAAGAAGGCAAGGAAGAAAGCTCATGTGACAAGGGTTGTATTCCTTCCAAACTCTTTATCTTTTGTATTTGATTCCAAGTTTAGTTAATATACAAGTTCTGGAATTTATGTTATTTATGTGTCTCTAAGGTTTATACCTTGGGTTTGGTTGAACTTCCTATAATTGTTAGTGTTTATTATTTGGTTATTTGATTGCTATGATTTGAGCAAATTATTTAGTACTTTGGCTCTTTAAATCATGATTAATCTGGTACCATTAATTGTGATTATCTAAGGTGTTGTTTCTACAATGAAAATTGAGATTTAACATTAGTTCAAGAAGTGCTAAACATAGGGAGTACACTCACGAAAGTAGAGGTGCACCTATGTGGTTTTTAGTGATTTATTTCATGTAATTTCATTGAAGAAATGAACTTGTAGCTAATTTCATAACCATGAGAATAGGTATGGATTAGTTATAAGTATAATTGATTCACTACGAAAGTAGGATTCAAATGCATAAGGAAATTACACCATAATTAGCCTAGATGTAGTAATTAATGATCCAAATATAGCACTTGCATGAGTAGTTAGGGATACCACAACCTAAGGAGCTTTTATTTGTTAATTTCTTGTATAAGTGCAGTAGGTTAAATTTCTTATCATTAATTGATAGTCTAAATAATAGAGAAGCTTTAGTAATACCGATAATTGTTCACTCTTCCTTGTGGGATCGACCCGATATATACCCTAAACTACTAGTTGATCTGTATACTTGCAGTGAACGGGTGTAATTCGGTATTTTTTAGCTTGCACGTATGTAAAATACCCGTCAAGTTTTTGGCGCCGTTGCCGGGGAAGATTTGGCAATATCGGTGTGAAGAGCAACTTTATTAATTTAGACAATTTTTCTTATTTTTGTTATTTTTGTTGTATCTTGTGTGTTTTATGTCATTTTTTTTAGTCAACTTTTATTATTATTATTATTATTATTTTTCTGTTTTAGTTTGTGTCTTGGAATCTATCCTTCTTAACTAATCTTACTTTTGAGATTGTTTAAAAGTAATTTTAGATAATGAGGAGGGTAGGTGAACTGGGAGGACAAAGCTTGAGAAATGAAAGATTGGCAATGGATGGTTACCTAGTGCAAAGCTCCTTCAACAGAGGTAACCAAGAAATTACTGAAGGTATGTTTTTTGAAGATGGTATAAGGTGCTTAAAGGCTAAATTTGATGTTATGATGCTACAAGTTCAAATGGACAAAATTGTGCAGGAAATTGAACAAAGGAGGAATGCAAATGTTTTTAATTCTTATCATGTGATTTGTGACTTGTGTGGAGATTATCATGCTTCTAATACATGTAGACAAGCACAAAATATGGATTATTATGATGAATTAGAGCATTACAATCCTTGTTTTGATCGATATAGTGCTAATTTGAGCAATTCTCCTGCTTATGGTTGGAATAATCAATGTACTTATAGTAATTCTTCATATTTTTATGATTACCAACCTGAATGTGTCCAATATGAATCAAAACCATCTTGGGAGTTGGCAATTGAAATGGTAGCTAATGATTCTAAGCCATCTTGGGTGTTAGCTTTAGAAAAATTAGCTAATGCAACTTCCAACCGTTTTGATAGGATTGAGGAAAGAATAGATGAATTAACTTCTCACTTTGGCAGAATAAATGAGCAATTGAATGCATTGTGTGAGGTTATTTCTTCTAATAAATTACAAAATGATCCTAGCATGAATGGTAAGAATGTTGTATGTGAAAATGGATTGCATGTTGATGAAAATGATGAATCTCAATTGTGTTTCAATGAGCAAATGTCCATTTCACAAGATAATATCTTTGGAACTAACTTTGAGTCTCAAGAGGTGAGTTTTAATGACTCATTTTTCACCCCTCTTGAGGAGTGCATTGAAAGTATAGGTTCTAAGGGTATTGCTGCCCAAGATACTCTCATGGCATTCCCGTTGGTAAGTTCTCAAGTGGTGCATATTCAAGGTAATATTTATGAAACACTTGAAATAGGTAAGTCACTTCCATTTCTCACATCATTAGATCATGTGACTTTTGCTATAAAGTCACCATTTAATGATCCACCACGACCAAAAATGGTGGATTATTCGTTAACTAAGCCTCCTTGAAAAATGAGGTTCAATAGTCGAGCCAACGACTATAAATAAAAGCGCTTATTGGGAGGCAACCCAATGTTTTGGCTATTTATGTTATTTTGGGGTGATTTTATGTTTAAAGTATGTGTTTGAGTTATTTTGTTATTTTTCATTTGTAGGTATTGGAAATGGAAGCAAAAGTGACCAAATGAGGTGAAAAAGGCAAAATTTGATCAAGGAACTCAACCCCTCGATTTGAGTAATTGTTGTTTTTGATCCGTTACAAGGGGCTAAAATGCATGTTTTTAATGTTTTACATGTGTGCACATTGATAAATTTTACAAACAACTGATTTATGATGCATTTTGAGTGATTGGGGTATCATTTGTAATTTTTCAAAGTTGGCTTTCTGCAAAAATTTCGCAGAAGAAAACGCATTTGGGCTGAAAACGCGCCTTAGAATCGCGTTTTCCATAATCGCGTTTTCGATTCTGCGCCTATACTGAAGAAAACGCGCATCAAAACGCGACAGGAAGTCGCGTTTTCTACCAAGTCGCGTTTTACAGCCTGATCAAAAAATGAAAACGCGACTTAAAATACGCGACTCCAAGTCGCGTTTTACAACACAGTCGCGTTTTCGTTCCTGCAAGTTTTGTGCATAAAACGCGACTTCTAAAACGCGAGTTAAAGGCGCGTTTTATTGAGTCACGTTTTCTGAGCACGTTTTTTTTGAAAAAAAAAAAAAATGCAACTTCCCTGGTTCTCTTTTTCTTCTTTTCCTCATATATTTTCTTGTACCTTGAGTTGCTTATTGTGTATTTTCTATAGGTACATCACCACCACAAAGGCTAAGGAATTACGGATCGCCGTTATATGTTTATTAAGCCTTTGTTATCACTTTTGTTTCTCATTTTTCATTTTTAGGTTTATATCACTAATGGTTACCAAATGGAACTCATGAAGCGATGAAGACAAGCGAACAACATACCTTGAAGCTTCATATTCAATCACAACAATAGGGGAGTATTACTTTCTTTATCTTGATTTTCCTTTTTACACATTGAGGACAATGTGTATGTTAAGTGTGGGGGGAGAATTGAGATTATATATATTGTATGTGATTAAATTATTAGTTGCAAATATTGGACTTGTGTTAAAATTCAAAATTTTTCTAAAATCTTGTCCAAAATTGCAAACTTGCCCCAAAAAGTTTCATATTTTTTCAATTTTATCCAAGGGGTAACAAGTTTCATACCATTAGTAGTTCAAATTCCTTCTACATTTGAGATAAATATATGTGATTTGGAAACTTCTTTTCTCATTTAACTTGGAAATGACTATTATGTGATTATAATTTTTGCATTTGTAGGAAAGTATATCTTTTAAAGTGGAGAAAATTATGCCTATATTTTTTTGCATATTTGATGAAATTTCTTCTCTTTATTGGATTTTATAAGTTAAGTGATAAATATGGTCAATAAGTGCAATACTCTTCTCATGATTATTTTTTTAGAAAATTATTATTCCCTTTGCTATTAAAAAAAAAAAAAAGAAAAAAAATGATGAAAAATGAAAAAAATGAAGAAAAAGAGAAAAACAAAAAACAAAAGAAAAAAGAAAATAAATAAAAATTCTTCTACTCCAATGATTCTTGTACTTAGTAACCGGGAGTCTTCATCTACAAATGTCGACTTTCGCGTAAAACGGTACTTGAATTAAGAGTATGCAAAGCAACTTGAGTATGTGAAGTGTTGAGTAACCGGTGATCTTCATCTAAAAATGTCGATCCTCGCGTCAAAAGGCATTCTCACGTCTTAAGTAATATTTAGATATGTAATATTAATAAATATCTTTTTAAACAGAATTAAAAGATGATCATGGGTTTAGGAAGCATATTATTGACCATATGAGTTACTTACTTGTAAGATTGGGTAAAGATGAAAAATTGATTTGAATTTGTTATAATGACGGTATAATTGGCTCTCCTTTACTTGATATTATGAGTACTTGAACTTAATTGAATAATTGCATAATGGTTATTTACTTTGTTTTGAGGAAATGAAGTTGAAATGCTACATATGTTTATTTTCAAATTTTGATCATTGTTGGTTTGTATTTCTTATTGCTTGAGGACAAGCAATGGTTCAAGTGTGGGGGTATTTGATAAGAGTTTATTTTACGTATTTTTAGTGTGTTTTATTAGTTAATTTTGGTTTGATTATTTAGTTTAATAACTAAAATAACTAAGGTTTTGGTAAAAAACTACATTTTATGTTAAAATGGCTAAACATTGCATTTTATGGATTTTTATGGGAAAAACTTCATATTTTGTAAGTTTAATGATTCAATCATCAAATGAAGTGTATTGAGAAGATATTTGGATGATTGAAGATGGATTAAAATGGTGAAAATAAAATATGAAGTGTAAAAAGGAAAAATGCAATTTGAATCAAGAAAAGTCAGGTTTTGACAACTCTGACACGTTTTGGTATTTTGACTATATCTGGAGCTACACTGATCGGATCAAGGTGATCTTGGTACCATTTTGAAGCTAAGAGATATATCTACATTTGGTATGAAGACATCAAAGTCCAATTCAGCCGTTTTCATAGTCCAAAAGTTGAAATACCGAAATTCAACTCAGCTGTCCAAAGTGGAAAACAGAGCTCTGACCAGTGTTTAGTATTTCGATCATATCTCAGGCTACAAAGCTCAGATTTGGATGATTCTTGAAGAATTGGAAAGCTAACTCAAAGGGCTACAACTTTGGTGTTTTACAAAAAAGCCAGTTCAGCCTTTATGATAGAGAAAATCGCAGCTGAAGTAAGGACAAAGTGAATACGCGAGTACACAAAACGTGACTTGTAACCGCGTTTTGTGTAGGCGCGTTTTCCGGCCGCAATTCTGCAATTTTGCTCAGTCAATTCTCTTGTGCTCTGACTACTTTCCAGCTACAATCTGCAAGAGAATTCGGTGCACATGCTTTAGAAGACAAAAGGGCAAGAAAGTTGGCATATTTTCAAGTCAAAAACAATGGCTATTGACTATCTTAACAATTTCAGATTTGGAAATCAAATGCAGCAAATTTGGACCAATGGAAAAGGAGCTTTTGGAGCAGTTTTATATAGGGAGCAACCAGGACATGCAGAATATACGGGAGAAGCTTGAGGAGTGCAGAAATGTAGTTCTTCCATTTCCTTAGTGTAGGATAGTGTAGTAAGTGTAGTTCATCCACTCTTGTATATTATCTAGATTAGGATGAAAATGGAGGATGAAGAAGGCAAGGAAGAAAGCTCATGTGACAAGGGTTGTATTCCTTCCAAACTCTTTATCTTTTGTATTTGATTCCAAGTTTAGTTAATATACAAGTTCTGGAATTTATGTTATTTATGTGTCTCTAAGGTTTATACCTTGGGTTTGGTTGAACTTCCTATAATTGTTAGTGTTTATTATTTGGTTATTTGATTGCTATGATTTGAGCAAATTATTTAGTACTTTGGCTCTTTAAATCATGATTAATCTGGTACCATTAATTGTGATTATCTAAGGTGTTGTTTCTACAATGAAAATTGAGATTTAACATTAGTTCAAGAAGTGCTAAACATAGGGAGTACACTCACGAAAGTAGAGGTGCACCTATGTGGTTTTTAGTGATTTATTTCATGTAATTTCATTGAAGAAATGAACTTGTAGCTAATTTCATAACCATGAGAATAGGTATGGATTAGTTATAAGTATAATTGATTCACTACGAAAGTAGGATTCAAATGCATAAGGAAATTACACCATAATTAGCCTAGATGTAGTAATTAATGATCCAAATATAGCACTTGCATGAGTAGTTAGGGATACCACAACCTAAGGAGCTTTTATTTGTTAATTTCTTGTATAAGTGCAGTAGGTTAAATTTCTTATCATTAATTGATAGTCTAAATAATAGAGAAGCTTTAGTAATACCGATAATTGTTCACTCTTCCTTGTGGGATCGACCCGATATATACCCTAAACTACTAGTTGATCTGTATACTTGCAGTGAACGGGTGTAATTCGGTATTTTTTAGCTTGCACGTATGTAAAATACCCGTCAAGTTTTTGGCGCCGTTGCCGGGGAAGATTTGGCAATATCGGTGTGAAGAGCAACTTTATTAATTTAGACAATTTTTCTTATTTTTGTTATTTTTGTTGTATCTTGTGTGTTTTATGTCATTTTTTTTAGTCAACTTTTATTATTATTATTATTATTATTTTTCTGTTTTAGTTTGTGTCTTGGAATCTATCCTTCTTAACTAATCTTACTTTTGAGATTGTTTAAAAGTAATTTTAGATAATGAGGAGGGTAGGTGAACTGGGAGGACAAAGCTTGAGAAATGAAAGATTGGCAATGGATGGTTACCTAGTGCAAAGCTCCTTCAACAGAGGTAACCAAGAAATTACTGAAGGTATGTTTTTTGAAGATGGTATAAGGTGCTTAAAGGCTAAATTTGATGTTATGATGCTACAAGTTCAAATGGACAAAATTGTGCAGGAAATTGAACAAAGGAGGAATGCAAATGTTTTTAATTCTTATCATGTGATTTGTGACTTGTGTGGAGATTATCATGCTTCTAATACATGTAGACAAGCACAAAATATGGATTATTATGATGAATTAGAGCATTACAATCCTTGTTTTGATCGATATAGTGCTAATTTGAGCAATTCTCCTGCTTATGGTTGGAATAATCAATGTACTTATAGTAATTCTTCATATTTTTATGATTACCAACCTGAATGTGTCCAATATGAATCAAAACCATCTTGGGAGTTGGCAATTGAAATGGTAGCTAATGATTCTAAGCCATCTTGGGTGTTAGCTTTAGAAAAATTAGCTAATGCAACTTCCAACCGTTTTGATAGGATTGAGGAAAGAATAGATGAATTAACTTCTCACTTTGGCAGAATAAATGAGCAATTGAATGCATTGTGTGAGGTTATTTCTTCTAATAAATTACAAAATGATCCTAGCATGAATGGTAAGAATGTTGTATGTGAAAATGGATTGCATGTTGATGAAAATGATGAATCTCAATTGTGTTTCAATGAGCAAATGTCCATTTCACAAGATAATATCTTTGGAACTAACTTTGAGTCTCAAGAGGTGAGTTTTAATGACTCATTTTTCACCCCTCTTGAGGAGTGCATTGAAAGTATAGGTTCTAAGGGTATTGCTGCCCAAGATACTCTCATGGCATTCCCGTTGGTAAGTTCTCAAGTGGTGCATATTCAAGGTAATATTTATGAAACACTTGAAATAGGTAAGTCACTTCCATTTCTCACATCATTAGATCATGTGACTTTTGCTATAAAGTCACCATTTAATGATCCACCACGACCAAAAATGGTGGATTATTCGTTAACTAAGCCTCCTTGAAAAATGAGGTTCAATAGTCGAGCCAACGACTATAAATAAAAGCGCTTATTGGGAGGCAACCCAATGTTTTGGCTATTTATGTTATTTTGGGGTGATTTTATGTTTAAAGTATGTGTTTGAGTTATTTTGTTATTTTTCATTTGTAGGTATTGGAAATGGAAGCAAAAGTGACCAAATGAGGTGAAAAAGGCAAAATTTGATCAAGGAACTCAACCCCTCGATTTGAGTAATTGTTGTTTTTGATCCGTTACAAGGGGCTAAAATGCATGTTTTTAATGTTTTACATGTGTGCACATTGATAAATTTTACAAACAACTGATTTATGATGCATTTTGAGTGATTGGGGTATCATTTGTAATTTTTCAAAGTTGGCTTTCTGCAAAAATTTCGCAGAAGAAAACGCATTTGGGCTGAAAACGCGCCTTAGAATCGCGTTTTCCATAATCGCGTTTTCGATTCTGCGCCTATACTGAAGAAAACGCGCATCAAAACGCGACAGGAAGTCGCGTTTTCTACCAAGTCGCGTTTTACAGCCTGATCAAAAAATGAAAACGCGACTTAAAATACGCGACTCCAAGTCGCGTTTTACAACACAGTCGCGTTTTCGTTCCTGCAAGTTTTGTGCATAAAACGCGACTTCTAAAACGCGAGTTAAAGGCGCGTTTTATTGAGTCACGTTTTCTGAGCACGTTTTTTTTGAAAAAAAAAAAAAATGCAACTTCCCTGGTTCTCTTTTTCTTCTTTTCCTCATATATTTTCTTGTACCTTGAGTTGCTTATTGTGTATTTTCTATAGGTACATCACCACCACAAAGGCTAAGGAATTACGGATCGCCGTTATATGTTTATTAAGCCTTTGTTATCACTTTTGTTTCTCATTTTTCATTTTTAGGTTTATATCACTAATGGTTACCAAATGGAACTCATGAAGCGATGAAGACAAGCGAACAACATACCTTGAAGCTTCATATTCAATCACAACAATAGGGGAGTATTACTTTCTTTATCTTGATTTTCCTTTTTACACATTGAGGACAATGTGTATGTTAAGTGTGGGGGGAGAATTGAGATTATATATATTGTATGTGATTAAATTATTAGTTGCAAATATTGGACTTGTGTTAAAATTCAAAATTTTTCTAAAATCTTGTCCAAAATTGCAAACTTGCCCCAAAAAGTTTCATATTTTTTCAATTTTATCCAAGGGGTAACAAGTTTCATACCATTAGTAGTTCAAATTCCTTCTACATTTGAGATAAATATATGTGATTTGGAAACTTCTTTTCTCATTTAACTTGGAAATGACTATTATGTGATTATAATTTTTGCATTTGTAGGAAAGTATATCTTTTAAAGTGGAGAAAATTATGCCTATATTTTTTTGCATATTTGATGAAATTTCTTCTCTTTATTGGATTTTATAAGTTAAGTGATAAATATGGTCAATAAGTGCAATACTCTTCTCATGATTATTTTTTTAGAAAATTATTATTCCCTTTGCTATAAAAAAAAAAAAAAAGAAAAAAAATGATGAAAAATGAAAAAAATGAAGAAAAAGAGAAAAACAAAAAACAAAAGAAAAAAGAAAATAAATAAAAATTCTTCTACTCCAATGATTCTTGTACTTAGTAACCGGGAGTCTTCATCTACAAATGTCGACTTTCGCGTAAAACGGTACTTGAATTAAGAGTATGCAAAGCAACTTGAGTATGTGAAGTGTTGAGTAACCGGTGATCTTCATCTAAAAATGTCGATCCTCGCGTCAAAAGGCATTCTCACGTCTTAAGTAATATTTAGATATGTAATATTAATAAATATCTTTTTAAACAGAATTAAAAGATGATCATGGGTTTAGGAAGCATATTATTGACCATATGAGTTACTTACTTGTAAGATTGGGTAAAGATGAAAAATTGATTTGAATTTGTTATAATGACGGTATAATTGGCTCTCCTTTACTTGATATTATGAGTACTTGAACTTAATTGAATAATTGCATAATGGTTATTTACTTTGTTTTGAGGAAATGAAGTTGAAATGCTACATATGTTTATTTTCAAATTTTGATCATTGTTGGTTTGTATTTCTTATTGCTTGAGGACAAGCAATGGTTCAAGTGTGGGGGTATTTGATAAGAGTTTATTTTACGTATTTTTAGTGTGTTTTATTAGTTAATTTTGGTTTGATTATTTAGTTTAATAACTAAAATAACTAAGGTTTTGGTAAAAAACTACATTTTATGTTAAAATGGCTAAACATTGCATTTTATGGATTTTTATGGGAAAAACTTCATATTTTGTAAGTTTAATGATTCAATCATCAAATGAAGTGTATTGAGAAGATATTTGGATGATTGAAGATGGATTAAAATGGTGAAAATAAAATATGAAGTGTAAAAAGGAAAAATGCAATTTGAATCAAGAAAAGTCAGGTTTTGACAACTCTGACACGTTTTGGTATTTTGACTATATCTGGAGCTACACTGATCGGATCAAGGTGATCTTGGTACCATTTTGAAGCTAAGAGATATATCTACATTTGGTATGAAGACATCAAAGTCCAATTCAGCCGTTTTCATAGTCCAAAAGTTGAAATACCGAAATTCAACTCAGCTGTCCAAAGTGGAAAACAGAGCTCTGACCAGTGTTTAGTATTTCGATCATATCTCAGGCTACAAAGCTCAGATTTGGATGATTCTTGAAGAATTGGAAAGCTAACTCAAAGGGCTACAACTTTGGTGTTTTACAAAAAAGCCAGTTCAGCCTTTATGATAGAGAAAATCGCAGCTGAAGTAAGGACAAAGTGAATACGCGAGTACACAAAACGTGACTTGTAACCGCGTTTTGTGTAGGCGCGTTTTCCGGCCGCAATTCTGCAATTTTGCTCAGTCAATTCTCTTGTGCTCTGACTACTTTCCAGCTACAATCTGCAAGAGAATTCGGTGCACATGCTTTAGAAGACAAAAGGGCAAGAAAGTTGGCATATTTTCAAGTCAAAAACAATGGCTATTGACTATCTTAACAATTTCAGATTTGGAAATCAAATGCAGCAAATTTGGACCAATGGAAAAGGAGCTTTTGGAGCAGTTTTATATAGGGAGCAACCAGGACATGCAGAATATACGGGAGAAGCTTGAGGAGTGCAGAAATGTAGTTCTTCCATTTCCTTAGTGTAGGATAGTGTAGTAAGTGTAGTTCATCCACTCTTGTATATTATCTAGATTAGGATGAAAATGGAGGATGAAGAAGGCAAGGAAGAAAGCTCATGTGACAAGGGTTGTATTCCTTCCAAACTCTTTATCTTTTGTATTTGATTCCAAGTTTAGTTAATATACAAGTTCTGGAATTTATGTTATTTATGTGTCTCTAAGGTTTATACCTTGGGTTTGGTTGAACTTCCTATAATTGTTAGTGTTTATTATTTGGTTATTTGATTGCTATGATTTGAGCAAATTATTTAGTACTTTGGCTCTTTAAATCATGATTAATCTGGTACCATTAATTGTGATTATCTAAGGTGTTGTTTCTACAATGAAAATTGAGATTTAACATTAGTTCAAGAAGTGCTAAACATAGGGAGTACACTCACGAAAGTAGAGGTGCACCTATGTGGTTTTTAGTGATTTATTTCATGTAATTTCATTGAAGAAATGAACTTGTAGCTAATTTCATAACCATGAGAATAGGTATGGATTAGTTATAAGTATAATTGATTCACTACGAAAGTAGGATTCAAATGCATAAGGAAATTACACCATAATTAGCCTAGATGTAGTAATTAATGATCCAAATATAGCACTTGCATGAGTAGTTAGGGATACCACAACCTAAGGAGCTTTTATTTGTTAATTTCTTGTATAAGTGCAGTAGGTTAAATTTCTTATCATTAATTGATAGTCTAAATAATAGAGAAGCTTTAGTAATACCGATAATTGTTCACTCTTCCTTGTGGGATCGACCCGATATATACCCTAAACTACTAGTTGATCTGTATACTTGCAGTGAACGGGTGTAATTCGGTATTTTTTAGCTTGCACGTATGTAAAATACCCGTCAAGTTTTTGGCGCCGTTGCCGGGGAAGATTTGGCAATATCGGTGTGAAGAGCAACTTTATTAATTTAGACAATTTTTCTTATTTTTGTTATTTTTGTTGTATCTTGTGTGTTTTATGTCATTTTTTTTAGTCAACTTTTATTATTATTATTATTATTATTTTTCTGTTTTAGTTTGTGTCTTGGAATCTATCCTTCTTAACTAATCTTACTTTTGAGATTGTTTAAAAGTAATTTTAGATAATGAGGAGGGTAGGTGAACTGGGAGGACAAAGCTTGAGAAATGAAAGATTGGCAATGGATGGTTACCTAGTGCAAAGCTCCTTCAACAGAGGTAACCAAGAAATTACTGAAGGTATGTTTTTTGAAGATGGTATAAGGTGCTTAAAGGCTAAATTTGATGTTATGATGCTACAAGTTCAAATGGACAAAATTGTGCAGGAAATTGAACAAAGGAGGAATGCAAATGTTTTTAATTCTTATCATGTGATTTGTGACTTGTGTGGAGATTATCATGCTTCTAATACATGTAGACAAGCACAAAATATGGATTATTATGATGAATTAGAGCATTACAATCCTTGTTTTGATCGATATAGTGCTAATTTGAGCAATTCTCCTGCTTATGGTTGGAATAATCAATGTACTTATAGTAATTCTTCATATTTTTATGATTACCAACCTGAATGTGTCCAATATGAATCAAAACCATCTTGGGAGTTGGCAATTGAAATGGTAGCTAATGATTCTAAGCCATCTTGGGTGTTAGCTTTAGAAAAATTAGCTAATGCAACTTCCAACCGTTTTGATAGGATTGAGGAAAGAATAGATGAATTAACTTCTCACTTTGGCAGAATAAATGAGCAATTGAATGCATTGTGTGAGGTTATTTCTTCTAATAAATTGCAAAATGATCCTAGCATGAATGGTAAGAATGTTGTATGTGAAAATGGATTGCATGTTGATGAAAATGATGAATCTCAATTGTGTTTCAATGAGCAAATGTCCATTTCACAAGATAATATCTTTGGAACTAACTTTGAGTCTCAAGAGGTGAGTTTTAATGACTCATTTTTCACCCCTCTTGAGGAGTGCATTGAAAGTATAGGTTCTAAGGGTATTGCTGCCCAAGATACTCTCATGGCATTCCCGTTGGTAAGTTCTCAAGTGGTGCATATTCAAGGTAATATTTATGAAACACTTGAAATAGGTAAGTCACTTCCATTTCTCACATCATTAGATCATGTGACTTTTGCTATAAAGTCACCATTTAATGATCCACCACGACCAAAAATGGTGGATTATTCGTTAACTAAGCCTCCTTGAAAAATGAGGTTCAATAGTCGAGCCAACGACTATAAATAAAAGCGCTTATTGGGAGGCAACCCAATGTTTTGGCTATTTATGTTATTTTGGGGTGATTTTATGTTTAAAGTATGTGTTTGAGTTATTTTGTTATTTTTCATTTGTAGGTATTGGAAATGGAAGCAAAAGTGACCAAATGAGGTGAAAAAGGCAAAATTTGATCAAGGAACTCAACCCCTCGATTTGAGTAATTGTTGTTTTTGATCCGTTACAAGGGGCTAAAATGCATGTTTTTAATGTTTTACATGTGTGCACATTGATAAATTTTACAAACAACTGATTTATGATGCATTTTGAGTGATTGGGGTATCATTTGTAATTTTTCAAAGTTGGCTTTCTGCAAAAATTTCGCAGAAGAAAACGCATTTGGGCTGAAAACGCGCCTTAGAATCGCGTTTTCCATAATCGCGTTTTCGATTCTGCGCCTATACTGAAGAAAACGCGCATCAAAACGCGACAGGAAGTCGCGTTTTCTACCAAGTCGCGTTTTACAGCCTGATCAAAAAATGAAAACGCGACTTAAAATACGCGACTCCAAGTCGCGTTTTACAACACAGTCGCGTTTTCGTTCCTGCAAGTTTTGTGCATAAAACGCGACTTCTAAAACGCGAGTTAAAGGCGCGTTTTATTGAGTCACGTTTTCTGAGCACGTTTTTTTTGAAAAAAAAAAAAAATGCAACTTCCCTGGTTCTCTTTTTCTTCTTTTCCTCATATATTTTCTTGTACCTTGAGTTGCTTATTGTGTATTTTCTATAGGTACATCACCACCACAAAGGCTAAGGAATTACGGATCGCCGTTATATGTTTATTAAGCCTTTGTTATCACTTTTGTTTCTCATTTTTCATTTTTAGGTTTATATCACTAATGGTTACCAAATGGAACTCATGAAGCGATGAAGACAAGCGAACAACATACCTTGAAGCTTCATATTCAATCACAACAATAGGGGAGTATTACTTTCTTTATCTTGATTTTCCTTTTTACACATTGAGGACAATGTGTATGTTAAGTGTGGGGGGAGAATTGAGATTATATATATTGTATGTGATTAAATTATTAGTTGCAAATATTGGACTTGTGTTAAAATTCAAAATTTTTCTAAAATCTTGTCCAAAATTGCAAACTTGCCCCAAAAAGTTTCATATTTTTTCAATTTTATCCAAGGGGTAACAAGTTTCATACCATTAGTAGTTCAAATTCCTTCTACATTTGAGATAAATATATGTGATTTGGAAACTTCTTTTCTCATTTAACTTGGAAATGACTATTATGTGATTATAATTTTTGCATTTGTAGGAAAGTATATCTTTTAAAGTGGAGAAAATTATGCCTATATTTTTTTGCATATTTGATGAAATTTCTTCTCTTTATTGGATTTTATAAGTTAAGTGATAAATATGGTCAATAAGTGCAATACTCTTCTCATGATTATTTTTTTAGAAAATTATTATTCCCTTTGCTATTAAAAAAAAAAAAAAGAAAAAAAATGATGAAAAATGAAAAAAATGAAGAAAAAGAGAAAAACAAAAAACAAAAGAAAAAAGAAAATAAATAAAAATTCTTCTACTCCAATGATTCTTGTACTTAGTAACCGGGAGTCTTCATCTACAAATGTCGACTTTCGCGTAAAACGGTACTTGAATTAAGAGTATGCAAAGCAACTTGAGTATGTGAAGTGTTGAGTAACCGGTGATCTTCATCTAAAAATGTCGATCCTCGCGTCAAAAGGCATTCTCACGTCTTAAGTAATATTTAGATATGTAATATTAATAAATATCTTTTTAAACAGAATTAAAAGATGATCATGGGTTTAGGAAGCATATTATTGACCATATGAGTTACTTACTTGTAAGATTGGGTAAAGATGAAAAATTGATTTGAATTTGTTATAATGACGGTATAATTGGCTCTCCTTTACTTGATATTATGAGTACTTGAACTTAATTGAATAATTGCATAATGGTTATTTACTTTGTTTTGAGGAAATGAAGTTGAAATGCTACATATGTTTATTTTCAAATTTTGATCATTGTTGGTTTGTATTTCTTATTGCTTGAGGACAAGCAATGGTTCAAGTGTGGGGGTATTTGATAAGAGTTTATTTTACGTATTTTTAGTGTGTTTTATTAGTTAATTTTGGTTTGATTATTTAGTTTAATAACTAAAATAACTAAGGTTTTGGTAAAAAACTACATTTTATGTTAAAATGGCTAAACATTGCATTTTATGGATTTTTATGGGAAAAACTTCATATTTTGTAAGTTTAATGATTCAATCATCAAATGAAGTGTATTGAGAAGATATTTGGATGATTGAAGATGGATTAAAATGGTGAAAATAAAATATGAAGTGTAAAAAGGAAAAATGCAATTTGAATCAAGAAAAGTCAGGTTTTGACAACTCTGACACGTTTTGGTATTTTGACTATATCTGGAGCTACACTGATCGGATCAAGGTGATCTTGGTACCATTTTGAAGCTAAGAGATATATCTACATTTGGTATGAAGACATCAAAGTCCAATTCAGCCGTTTTCATAGTCCAAAAGTTGAAATACCGAAATTCAACTCAGCTGTCCAAAGTGGAAAACAGAGCTCTGACCAGTGTTTAGTATTTCGATCATATCTCAGGCTACAAAGCTCAGATTTGGATGATTCTTGAAGAATTGGAAAGCTAACTCAAAGGGCTACAACTTTGGTGTTTTACAAAAAAGCCAGTTCAGCCTTTATGATAGAGAAAATCGCAGCTGAAGTAAGGACAAAGTGAATACGCGAGTACACAAAACGTGACTTGTAACCGCGTTTTGTGTAGGCGCGTTTTCCGGCCGCAATTCTGCAATTTTGCTCAGTCAATTCTCTTGTGCTCTGACTACTTTCCAGCTACAATCTGCAAGAGAATTCGGTGCACATGCTTTAGAAGACAAAAGGGCAAGAAAGTTGGCATATTTTCAAGTCAAAAACAATGGCTATTGACTATCTTAACAATTTCAGATTTGGAAATCAAATGCAGCAAATTTGGACCAATGGAAAAGGAGCTTTTGGAGCAGTTTTATATAGGGAGCAACCAGGACATGCAGAATATACGGGAGAAGCTTGAGGAGTGCAGAAATGTAGTTCTTCCATTTCCTTAGTGTAGGATAGTGTAGTAAGTGTAGTTCATCCACTCTTGTATATTATCTAGATTAGGATGAAAATGGAGGATGAAGAAGGCAAGGAAGAAAGCTCATGTGACAAGGGTTGTATTCCTTCCAAACTCTTTATCTTTTGTATTTGATTCCAAGTTTAGTTAATATACAAGTTCTGGAATTTATGTTATTTATGTGTCTCTAAGGTTTATACCTTGGGTTTGGTTGAACTTCCTATAATTGTTAGTGTTTATTATTTGGTTATTTGATTGCTATGATTTGAGCAAATTATTTAGTACTTTGGCTCTTTAAATCATGATTAATCTGGTACCATTAATTGTGATTATCTAAGGTGTTGTTTCTACAATGAAAATTGAGATTTAACATTAGTTCAAGAAGTGCTAAACATAGGGAGTACACTCACGAAAGTAGAGGTGCACCTATGTGGTTTTTAGTGATTTATTTCATGTAATTTCATTGAAGAAATGAACTTGTAGCTAATTTCATAACCATGAGAATAGGTATGGATTAGTTATAAGTATAATTGATTCACTACGAAAGTAGGATTCAAATGCATAAGGAAATTACACCATAATTAGCCTAGATGTAGTAATTAATGATCCAAATATAGCACTTGCATGAGTAGTTAGGGATACCACAACCTAAGGAGCTTTTATTTGTTAATTTCTTGTATAAGTGCAGTAGGTTAAATTTCTTATCATTAATTGATAGTCTAAATAATAGAGAAGCTTTAGTAATACCGATAATTGTTCACTCTTCCTTGTGGGATCGACCCGATATATACCCTAAACTACTAGTTGATCTGTATACTTGCAGTGAACGGGTGTAATTCGGTATTTTTTAGCTTGCACGTATGTAAAATACCCGTCAAGTTTTTGGCGCCGTTGCCGGGGAAGATTTGGCAATATCGGTGTGAAGAGCAACTTTATTAATTTAGACAATTTTTCTTATTTTTGTTATTTTTGTTGTATCTTGTGTGTTTTATGTCATTTTTTTTAGTCAACTTTTATTATTATTATTATTATTATTTTTCTGTTTTAGTTTGTGTCTTGGAATCTATCCTTCTTAACTAATCTTACTTTTGAGATTGTTTAAAAGTAATTTTAGATAATGAGGAGGGTAGGTGAACTGGGAGGACAAAGCTTGAGAAATGAAAGATTGGCAATGGATGGTTACCTAGTGCAAAGCTCCTTCAACAGAGGTAACCAAGAAATTACTGAAGGTATGTTTTTTGAAGATGGTATAAGGTGCTTAAAGGCTAAATTTGATGTTATGATGCTACAAGTTCAAATGGACAAAATTGTGCAGGAAATTGAACAAAGGAGGAATGCAAATGTTTTTAATTCTTATCATGTGATTTGTGACTTGTGTGGAGATTATCATGCTTCTAATACATGTAGACAAGCACAAAATATGGATTATTATGATGAATTAGAGCATTACAATCCTTGTTTTGATCGATATAGTGCTAATTTGAGCAATTCTCCTGCTTATGGTTGGAATAATCAATGTACTTATAGTAATTCTTCATATTTTTATGATTACCAACCTGAATGTGTCCAATATGAATCAAAACCATCTTGGGAGTTGGCAATTGAAATGGTAGCTAATGATTCTAAGCCATCTTGGGTGTTAGCTTTAGAAAAATTAGCTAATGCAACTTCCAACCGTTTTGATAGGATTGAGGAAAGAATAGATGAATTAACTTCTCACTTTGGCAGAATAAATGAGCAATTGAATGCATTGTGTGAGGTTATTTCTTCTAATAAATTACAAAATGATCCTAGCATGAATGGTAAGAATGTTGTATGTGAAAATGGATTGCATGTTGATGAAAATGATGAATCTCAATTGTGTTTCAATGAGCAAATGTCCATTTCACAAGATAATATCTTTGGAACTAACTTTGAGTCTCAAGAGGTGAGTTTTAATGACTCATTTTTCACCCCTCTTGAGGAGTGCATTGAAAGTATAGGTTCTAAGGGTATTGCTGCCCAAGATACTCTCATGGCATTCCCGTTGGTAAGTTCTCAAGTGGTGCATATTCAAGGTAATATTTATGAAACACTTGAAATAGGTAAGTCACTTCCATTTCTCACATCATTAGATCATGTGACTTTTGCTATAAAGTCACCATTTAATGATCCACCACGACCAAAAATGGTGGATTATTCGTTAACTAAGCCTCCTTGAAAAATGAGGTTCAATAGTCGAGCCAACGACTATAAATAAAAGCGCTTATTGGGAGGCAACCCAATGTTTTGGCTATTTATGTTATTTTGGGGTGATTTTATGTTTAAAGTATGTGTTTGAGTTATTTTGTTATTTTTCATTTGTAGGTATTGGAAATGGAAGCAAAAGTGACCAAATGAGGTGAAAAAGGCAAAATTTGATCAAGGAACTCAACCCCTCGATTTGAGTAATTGTTGTTTTTGATCCGTTACAAGGGGCTAAAATGCATGTTTTTAATGTTTTACATGTGTGCACATTGATAAATTTTACAAACAACTGATTTATGATGCATTTTGAGTGATTGGGGTATCATTTGTAATTTTTCAAAGTTGGCTTTCTGCAAAAATTTCGCAGAAGAAAACGCATTTGGGCTGAAAACGCGCCTTAGAATCGCGTTTTCCATAATCGCGTTTTCGATTCTGCGCCTATACTGAAGAAAACGCGCATCAAAACGCGACAGGAAGTCGCGTTTTCTACCAAGTCGCGTTTTACAGCCTGATCAAAAAATGAAAACGCGACTTAAAATACGCGACTCCAAGTCGCGTTTTACAACACAGTCGCGTTTTCGTTCCTGCAAGTTTTGTGCATAAAACGCGACTTCTAAAACGCGAGTTAAAGGCGCGTTTTATTGAGTCACGTTTTCTGAGCACGTTTTTTTTGAAAAAAAAAAAAAATGCAACTTCCCTGGTTCTCTTTTTCTTCTTTTCCTCATATATTTTCTTGTACCTTGAGTTGCTTATTGTGTATTTTCTATAGGTACATCACCACCACAAAGGCTAAGGAATTACGGATCGCCGTTATATGTTTATTAAGCCTTTGTTATCACTTTTGTTTCTCATTTTTCATTTTTAGGTTTATATCACTAATGGTTACCAAATGGAACTCATGAAGCGATGAAGACAAGCGAACAACATACCTTGAAGCTTCATATTCAATCACAACAATAGGGGAGTATTACTTTCTTTATCTTGATTTTCCTTTTTACACATTGAGGACAATGTGTATGTTAAGTGTGGGGGGAGAATTGAGATTATATATATTGTATGTGATTAAATTATTAGTTGCAAATATTGGACTTGTGTTAAAATTCAAAATTTTTCTAAAATCTTGTCCAAAATTGCAAACTTGCCCCAAAAAGTTTCATATTTTTTCAATTTTATCCAAGGGGTAACAAGTTTCATACCATTAGTAGTTCAAATTCCTTCTACATTTGAGATAAATATATGTGATTTGGAAACTTCTTTTCTCATTTAACTTGGAAATGACTATTATGTGATTATAATTTTTGCATTTGTAGGAAAGTATATCTTTTAAAGTGGAGAAAATTATGCCTATATTTTTTTGCATATTTGATGAAATTTCTTCTCTTTATTGGATTTTATAAGTTAAGTGATAAATATGGTCAATAAGTGCAATACTCTTCTCATGATTATTTTTTTAGAAAATTATTATTCCCTTTGCTATAAAAAAAAAAAAAAAGAAAAAAAATGATGAAAAATGAAAAAAATGAAGAAAAAGAGAAAAACAAAAAACAAAAGAAAAAAGAAAATAAATAAAAATTCTTCTACTCCAATGATTCTTGTACTTAGTAACCGGGAGTCTTCATCTACAAATGTCGACTTTCGCGTAAAACGGTACTTGAATTAAGAGTATGCAAAGCAACTTGAGTATGTGAAGTGTTGAGTAACCGGTGATCTTCATCTAAAAATGTCGATCCTCGCGTCAAAAGGCATTCTCACGTCTTAAGTAATATTTAGATATGTAATATTAATAAATATCTTTTTAAACAGAATTAAAAGATGATCATGGGTTTAGGAAGCATATTATTGACCATATGAGTTACTTACTTGTAAGATTGGGTAAAGATGAAAAATTGATTTGAATTTGTTATAATGACGGTATAATTGGCTCTCCTTTACTTGATATTATGAGTACTTGAACTTAATTGAATAATTGCATAATGGTTATTTACTTTGTTTTGAGGAAATGAAGTTGAAATGCTACATATGTTTATTTTCAAATTTTGATCATTGTTGGTTTGTATTTCTTATTGCTTGAGGACAAGCAATGGTTCAAGTGTGGGGGTATTTGATAAGAGTTTATTTTACGTATTTTTAGTGTGTTTTATTAGTTAATTTTGGTTTGATTATTTAGTTTAATAACTAAAATAACTAAGGTTTTGGTAAAAAACTACATTTTATGTTAAAATGGCTAAACATTGCATTTTATGGATTTTTATGGGAAAAACTTCATATTTTGTAAGTTTAATGATTCAATCATCAAATGAAGTGTATTGAGAAGATATTTGGATGATTGAAGATGGATTAAAATGGTGAAAATAAAATATGAAGTGTAAAAAGGAAAAATGCAATTTGAATCAAGAAAAGTCAGGTTTTGACAACTCTGACACGTTTTGGTATTTTGACTATATCTGGAGCTACACTGATCGGATCAAGGTGATCTTGGTACCATTTTGAAGCTAAGAGATATATCTACATTTGGTATGAAGACATCAAAGTCCAATTCAGCCGTTTTCATAGTCCAAAAGTTGAAATACCGAAATTCAACTCAGCTGTCCAAAGTGGAAAACAGAGCTCTGACCAGTGTTTAGTATTTCGATCATATCTCAGGCTACAAAGCTCAGATTTGGATGATTCTTGAAGAATTGGAAAGCTAACTCAAAGGGCTACAACTTTGGTGTTTTACAAAAAAGCCAGTTCAGCCTTTATGATAGAGAAAATCGCAGCTGAAGTAAGGACAAAGTGAATACGCGAGTACACAAAACGTGACTTGTAACCGCGTTTTGTGTAGGCGCGTTTTCCGGCCGCAATTCTGCAATTTTGCTCAGTCAATTCTCTTGTGCTCTGACTACTTTCCAGCTACAATCTGCAAGAGAATTCGGTGCACATGCTTTAGAAGACAAAAGGGCAAGAAAGTTGGCATATTTTCAAGTCAAAAACAATGGCTATTGACTATCTTAACAATTTCAGATTTGGAAATCAAATGCAGCAAATTTGGACCAATGGAAAAGGAGCTTTTGGAGCAGTTTTATATAGGGAGCAACCAGGACATGCAGAATATACGGGAGAAGCTTGAGGAGTGCAGAAATGTAGTTCTTCCATTTCCTTAGTGTAGGATAGTGTAGTAAGTGTAGTTCATCCACTCTTGTATATTATCTAGATTAGGATGAAAATGGAGGATGAAGAAGGCAAGGAAGAAAGCTCATGTGACAAGGGTTGTATTCCTTCCAAACTCTTTATCTTTTGTATTTGATTCCAAGTTTAGTTAATATACAAGTTCTGGAATTTATGTTATTTATGTGTCTCTAAGGTTTATACCTTGGGTTTGGTTGAACTTCCTATAATTGTTAGTGTTTATTATTTGGTTATTTGATTGCTATGATTTGAGCAAATTATTTAGTACTTTGGCTCTTTAAATCATGATTAATCTGGTACCATTAATTGTGATTATCTAAGGTGTTGTTTCTACAATGAAAATTGAGATTTAACATTAGTTCAAGAAGTGCTAAACATAGGGAGTACACTCACGAAAGTAGAGGTGCACCTATGTGGTTTTTAGTGATTTATTTCATGTAATTTCATTGAAGAAATGAACTTGTAGCTAATTTCATAACCATGAGAATAGGTATGGATTAGTTATAAGTATAATTGATTCACTACGAAAGTAGGATTCAAATGCATAAGGAAATTACACCATAATTAGCCTAGATGTAGTAATTAATGATCCAAATATAGCACTTGCATGAGTAGTTAGGGATACCACAACCTAAGGAGCTTTTATTTGTTAATTTCTTGTATAAGTGCAGTAGGTTAAATTTCTTATCATTAATTGATAGTCTAAATAATAGAGAAGCTTTAGTAATACCGATAATTGTTCACTCTTCCTTGTGGGATCGACCCGATATATACCCTAAACTACTAGTTGATCTGTATACTTGCAGTGAACGGGTGTAATTCGGTATTTTTTAGCTTGCACGTATGTAAAATACCCGTCAAGTTTTTGGCGCCGTTGCCGGGGAAGATTTGGCAATATCGGTGTGAAGAGCAACTTTATTAATTTAGACAATTTTTCTTATTTTTGTTATTTTTGTTGTATCTTGTGTGTTTTATGTCATTTTTTTTAGTCAACTTTTATTATTATTATTATTATTATTTTTCTGTTTTAGTTTGTGTCTTGGAATCTATCCTTCTTAACTAATCTTACTTTTGAGATTGTTTAAAAGTAATTTTAGATAATGAGGAGGGTAGGTGAACTGGGAGGACAAAGCTTGAGAAATGAAAGATTGGCAATGGATGGTTACCTAGTGCAAAGCTCCTTCAACAGAGGTAACCAAGAAATTACTGAAGGTATGTTTTTTGAAGATGGTATAAGGTGCTTAAAGGCTAAATTTGATGTTATGATGCTACAAGTTCAAATGGACAAAATTGTGCAGGAAATTGAACAAAGGAGGAATGCAAATGTTTTTAATTCTTATCATGTGATTTGTGACTTGTGTGGAGATTATCATGCTTCTAATACATGTAGACAAGCACAAAATATGGATTATTATGATGAATTAGAGCATTACAATCCTTGTTTTGATCGATATAGTGCTAATTTGAGCAATTCTCCTGCTTATGGTTGGAATAATCAATGTACTTATAGTAATTCTTCATATTTTTATGATTACCAACCTGAATGTGTCCAATATGAATCAAAACCATCTTGGGAGTTGGCAATTGAAATGGTAGCTAATGATTCTAAGCCATCTTGGGTGTTAGCTTTAGAAAAATTAGCTAATGCAACTTCCAACCGTTTTGATAGGATTGAGGAAAGAATAGATGAATTAACTTCTCACTTTGGCAGAATAAATGAGCAATTGAATGCATTGTGTGAGGTTATTTCTTCTAATAAATTGCAAAATGATCCTAGCATGAATGGTAAGAATGTTGTATGTGAAAATGGATTGCATGTTGATGAAAATGATGAATCTCAATTGTGTTTCAATGAGCAAATGTCCATTTCACAAGATAATATCTTTGGAACTAACTTTGAGTCTCAAGAGGTGAGTTTTAATGACTCATTTTTCACCCCTCTTGAGGAGTGCATTGAAAGTATAGGTTCTAAGGGTATTGCTGCCCAAGATACTCTCATGGCATTCCCGTTGGTAAGTTCTCAAGTGGTGCATATTCAAGGTAATATTTATGAAACACTTGAAATAGGTAAGTCACTTCCATTTCTCACATCATTAGATCATGTGACTTTTGCTATAAAGTCACCATTTAATGATCCACCACGACCAAAAATGGTGGATTATTCGTTAACTAAGCCTCCTTGAAAAATGAGGTTCAATAGTCGAGCCAACGACTATAAATAAAAGCGCTTATTGGGAGGCAACCCAATGTTTTGGCTATTTATGTTATTTTGGGGTGATTTTATGTTTAAAGTATGTGTTTGAGTTATTTTGTTATTTTTCATTTGTAGGTATTGGAAATGGAAGCAAAAGTGACCAAATGAGGTGAAAAAGGCAAAATTTGATCAAGGAACTCAACCCCTCGATTTGAGTAATTGTTGTTTTTGATCCGTTACAAGGGGCTAAAATGCATGTTTTTAATGTTTTACATGTGTGCACATTGATAAATTTTACAAACAACTGATTTATGATGCATTTTGAGTGATTGGGGTATCATTTGTAATTTTTCAAAGTTGGCTTTCTGCAAAAATTTCGCAGAAGAAAACGCATTTGGGCTGAAAACGCGCCTTAGAATCGCGTTTTCCATAATCGCGTTTTCGATTCTGCGCCTATACTGAAGAAAACGCGCATCAAAACGCGACAGGAAGTCGCGTTTTCTACCAAGTCGCGTTTTACAGCCTGATCAAAAAATGAAAACGCGACTTAAAATACGCGACTCCAAGTCGCGTTTTA
The DNA here is from genome assembly GCF_036785885.1 of Coffea arabica. Classification (NCBI taxonomy): domain Eukaryota; kingdom Viridiplantae; phylum Streptophyta; class Magnoliopsida; order Gentianales; family Rubiaceae; genus Coffea; species Coffea arabica. Next base: position 18,413,682 of record NC_092321.1, read on the forward strand.
CAACACAGTCGCGTTTTCGTTCCTGCAAGTTTTGTGCATAAAACGCGACTTCTAAAACGCGAGTTAAAGGCGCGTTTTATTGAGTCACGTTTTCTGAGCACGTTTTTTTTGAAAAAAAAAAAAAATGCAACTTCCCTGGTTCTCTTTTTCTTCTTTTCCTCATATATTTTCTTGTACCTTGAGTTGCTTATTGTGTATTTTCTATAGGTACATCACCACCACAAAGGCTAAGGAATTACGGATCGCCGTTATATGTTTATTAAGCCTTTGTTATCACTTTTGTTTCTCATTTTTCATTTTTAGGTTTATATCACTAATGGTTACCAAATGGAACTCATGAAGCGATGAAGACAAGCGAACAACATACCTTGAAGCTTCATATTCAATCACAACAATAGGGGAGTATTACTTTCTTTATCTTGATTTTCCTTTTTACACATTGAGGACAATGTGTATGTTAAGTGTGGGGGGAGAATTGAGATTATATATATTGTATGTGATTAAATTATTAGTTGCAAATATTGGACTTGTGTTAAAATTCAAAATTTTTCTAAAATCTTGTCCAAAATTGCAAACTTGCCCCAAAAAGTTTCATATTTTTTCAATTTTATCCAAGGGGTAACAAGTTTCATACCATTAGTAGTTCAAATTCCTTCTACATTTGAGATAAATATATGTGATTTGGAAACTTCTTTTCTCATTTAACTTGGAAATGACTATTATGTGATTATAATTTTTGCATTTGTAGGAAAGTATATCTTTTAAAGTGGAGAAAATTATGCCTATATTTTTTTGCATATTTGATGAAATTTCTTCTCTTTATTGGATTTTATAAGTTAAGTGATAAATATGGTCAATAAGTGCAATACTCTTCTCATGATTATTTTTTTAGAAAATTATTATTCCCTTTGCTATTAAAAAAAAAAAAAAGAAAAAAAATGATGAAAAATGAAAAAAATGAAGAAAAAGAGAAAAACAAAAAACAAAAGAAAAAAGAAAATAAATAAAAATTCTTCTACTCCAATGATTCTTGTACTTAGTAACCGGGAGTCTTCATCTACAAATGTCGACTTTCGCGTAAAACGGTACTTGAATTAAGAGTATGCAAAGCAACTTGAGTATGTGAAGTGTTGAGTAACCGGTGATCTTCATCTAAAAATGTCGATCCTCGCGTCAAAAGGCATTCTCACGTCTTAAGTAATATTTAGATATGTAATATTAATAAATATCTTTTTAAACAGAATTAAAAGATGATCATGGGTTTAGGAAGCATATTATTGACCATATGAGTTACTTACTTGTAAGATTGGGTAAAGATGAAAAATTGATTTGAATTTGTTATAATGACGGTATAATTGGCTCTCCTTTACTTGATATTATGAGTACTTGAACTTAATTGAATAATTGCATAATGGTTATTTACTTTGTTTTGAGGAAATGAAGTTGAAATGCTACATATGTTTATTTTCAAATTTTGATCATTGTTGGTTTGTATTTCTTATTGCTTGAGGACAAGCAATGGTTCAAGTGTGGGGGTATTTGATAAGAGTTTATTTTACGTATTTTTAGTGTGTTTTATTAGTTAATTTTGGTTTGATTATTTAGTTTAATAACTAAAATAACTAAGGTTTTGGTAAAAAACTACATTTTATGTTAAAATGGCTAAACATTGCATTTTATGGATTTTTATGGGAAAAACTTCATATTTTGTAAGTTTAATGATTCAATCATCAAATGAAGTGTATTGAGAAGATATTTGGATGATTGAAGATGGATTAAAATGGTGAAAATAAAATATGAAGTGTAAAAAGGAAAAATGCAATTTGAATCAAGAAAAGTCAGGTTTTGACAACTCTGACACGTTTTGGTATTTTGACTATATCTGGAGCTACACTGATCGGATCAAGGTGATCTTGGTACCATTTTGAAGCTAAGAGATATATCTACATTTGGTATGAAGACATCAAAGTCCAATTCAGCCGTTTTCATAGTCCAAAAGTTGAAATACCGAAATTCAACTCAGCTGTCCAAAGTGGAAAACAGAGCTCTGACCAGTGTTTAGTATTTCGATCATATCTCAGGCTACAAAGCTCAGATTTGGATGATTCTTGAAGAATTGGAAAGCTAACTCAAAGGGCTACAACTTTGGTGTTTTACAAAAAAGCCAGTTCAGCCTTTATGATAGAGAAAATCGCAGCTGAAGTAAGGACAAAGTGAATACGCGAGTACACAAAACGTGACTTGTAACCGCGTTTTGTGTAGGCGCGTTTTCCGGCCGCAATTCTGCAATTTTGCTCAGTCAATTCTCTTGTGCTCTGACTACTTTCCAGCTACAATCTGCAAGAGAATTCGGTGCACATGCTTTAGAAGACAAAAGGGCAAGAAAGTTGGCATATTTTCAAGTCAAAAACAATGGCTATTGACTATCTTAACAATTTCAGATTTGGAAATCAAATGCAGCAAATTTGGACCAATGGAAAAGGAGCTTTTGGAGCAGTTTTATATAGGGAGCAACCAGGACATGCAGAATATACGGGAGAAGCTTGAGGAGTGCAGAAATGTAGTTCTTCCATTTCCTTAGTGTAGGATAGTGTAGTAAGTGTAGTTCATCCACTCTTGTATATTATCTAGATTAGGATGAAAATGGAGGATGAAGAAGGCAAGGAAGAAAGCTCATGTGACAAGGGTTGTATTCCTTCCAAACTCTTTATCTTTTGTATTTGATTCCAAGTTTAGTTAATATACAAGTTCTGGAATTTATGTTATTTATGTGTCTCTAAGGTTTATACCTTGGGTTTGGTTGAACTTCCTATAATTGTTAGTGTTTATTATTTGGTTATTTGATTGCTATGATTTGAGCAAATTATTTAGTACTTTGGCTCTTTAAATCATGATTAATCTGGTACCATTAATTGTGATTATCTAAGGTGTTGTTTCTACAATGAAAATTGAGATTTAACATTAGTTCAAGAAGTGCTAAACATAGGGAGTACACTCACGAAAGTAGAGGTGCACCTATGTGGTTTTTAGTGATTTATTTCATGTAATTTCATTGAAGAAATGAACTTGTAGCTAATTTCATAACCATGAGAATAGGTATGGATTAGTTATAAGTATAATTGATTCACTACGAAAGTAGGATTCAAATGCATAAGGAAATTACACCATAATTAGCCTAGATGTAGTAATTAATGATCCAAATATAGCACTTGCATGAGTAGTTAGGGATACCACAACCTAAGGAGCTTTTATTTGTTAATTTCTTGTATAAGTGCAGTAGGTTAAATTTCTTATCATTAATTGATAGTCTAAATAATAGAGAAGCTTTAGTAATACCGATAATTGTTCACTCTTCCTTGTGGGATCGACCCGATATATACCCTAAACTACTAGTTGATCTGTATACTTGCAGTGAACGGGTGTAATTCGGTATTTTTTAGCTTGCACGTATGTAAAATACCCGTCAAGTTTTTGGCGCCGTTGCCGGGGAAGATTTGGCAATATCGGTGTGAAGAGCAACTTTATTAATTTAGACAATTTTTCTTATTTTTGTTATTTTTGTTGTATCTTGTGTGTTTTATGTCATTTTTTTTAGTCAACTTTTATTATTATTATTATTATTATTTTTCTGTTTTAGTTTGTGTCTTGGAATCTATCCTTCTTAACTAATCTTACTTTTGAGATTGTTTAAAAGTAATTTTAGATAATGAGGAGGGTAGGTGAACTGGGAGGACAAAGCTTGAGAAATGAAAGATTGGCAATGGATGGTTACCTAGTGCAAAGCTCCTTCAACAGAGGTAACCAAGAAATTACTGAAGGTATGTTTTTTGAAGATGGTATAAGGTGCTTAAAGGCTAAATTTGATGTTATGATGCTACAAGTTCAAATGGACAAAATTGTGCAGGAAATTGAACAAAGGAGGAATGCAAATGTTTTTAATTCTTATCATGTGATTTGTGACTTGTGTGGAGATTATCATGCTTCTAATACATGTAGACAAGCACAAAATATGGATTATTATGATGAATTAGAGCATTACAATCCTTGTTTTGATCGATATAGTGCTAATTTGAGCAATTCTCCTGCTTATGGTTGGAATAATCAATGTACTTATAGTAATTCTTCATATTTTTATGATTACCAACCTGAATGTGTCCAATATGAATCAAAACCATCTTGGGAGTTGGCAATTGAAATGGTAGCTAATGATTCTAAGCCATCTTGGGTGTTAGCTTTAGAAAAATTAGCTAATGCAACTTCCAACCGTTTTGATAGGATTGAGGAAAGAATAGATGAATTAACTTCTCACTTTGGCAGAATAAATGAGCAATTGAATGCATTGTGTGAGGTTATTTCTTCTAATAAATTACAAAATGATCCTAGCATGAATGGTAAGAATGTTGTATGTGAAAATGGATTGCATGTTGATGAAAATGATGAATCTCAATTGTGTTTCAATGAGCAAATGTCCATTTCACAAGATAATATCTTTGGAACTAACTTTGAGTCTCAAGAGGTGAGTTTTAATGACTCATTTTTCACCCCTCTTGAGGAGTGCATTGAAAGTATAGGTTCTAAGGGTATTGCTGCCCAAGATACTCTCATGGCATTCCCGTTGGTAAGTTCTCAAGTGGTGCATATTCAAGGTAATATTTATGAAACACTTGAAATAGGTAAGTCACTTCCATTTCTCACATCATTAGATCATGTGACTTTTGCTATAAAGTCACCATTTAATGATCCACCACGACCAAAAATGGTGGATTATTCGTTAACTAAGCCTCCTTGAAAAATGAGGTTCAATAGTCGAGCCAACGACTATAAATAAAAGCGCTTATTGGGAGGCAACCCAATGTTTTGGCTATTTATGTTATTTTGGGGTGATTTTATGTTTAAAGTATGTGTTTGAGTTATTTTGTTATTTTTCATTTGTAGGTATTGGAAATGGAAGCAAAAGTGACCAAATGAGGTGAAAAAGGCAAAATTTGATCAAGGAACTCAACCCCTCGATTTGAGTAATTGTTGTTTTTGATCCGTTACAAGGGGCTAAAATGCATGTTTTTAATGTTTTACATGTGTGCACATTGATAAATTTTACAAACAACTGATTTATGATGCATTTTGAGTGATTGGGGTATCATTTGTAATTTTTCAAAGTTGGCTTTCTGCAAAAATTTCGCAGAAGAAAACGCATTTGGGCTGAAAACGCGCCTTAGAATCGCGTTTTCCATAATCGCGTTTTCGATTCTGCGCCTATACTGAAGAAAACGCGCATCAAAACGCGACAGGAAGTCGCGTTTTCTACCAAGTCGCGTTTTACAGCCTGATCAAAAAATGAAAACGCGACTTAAAATACGCGACTCCAAGTCGCGTTTTACAACACAGTCGCGTTTTCGTTCCTGCAAGTTTTGTGCATAAAACGCGACTTCTAAAACGCGAGTTAAAGGCGCGTTTTATTGAGTCACGTTTTCTGAGCACGTTTTTTTTGAAAAAAAAAAAAAATGCAACTTCCCTGGTTCTCTTTTTCTTCTTTTCCTCATATATTTTCTTGTACCTTGAGTTGCTTATTGTGTATTTTCTATAGGTACATCACCACCACAAAGGCTAAGGAATTACGGATCGCCGTTATATGTTTATTAAGCCTTTGTTATCACTTTTGTTTCTCATTTTTCATTTTTAGGTTTATATCACTAATGGTTACCAAATGGAACTCATGAAGCGATGAAGACAAGCGAACAACATACCTTGAAGCTTCATATTCAATCACAACAATAGGGGAGTATTACTTTCTTTATCTTGATTTTCCTTTTTACACATTGAGGACAATGTGTATGTTAAGTGTGGGGGGAGAATTGAGATTATATATATTGTATGTGATTAAATTATTAGTTGCAAATATTGGACTTGTGTTAAAATTCAAAATTTTTCTAAAATCTTGTCCAAAATTGCAAACTTGCCCCAAAAAGTTTCATATTTTTTCAATTTTATCCAAGGGGTAACAAGTTTCATACCATTAGTAGTTCAAATTCCTTCTACATTTGAGATAAATATATGTGATTTGGAAACTTCTTTTCTCATTTAACTTGGAAATGACTATTATGTGATTATAATTTTTGCATTTGTAGGAAAGTATATCTTTTAAAGTGGAGAAAATTATGCCTATATTTTTTTGCATATTTGATGAAATTTCTTCTCTTTATTGGATTTTATAAGTTAAGTGATAAATATGGTCAATAAGTGCAATACTCTTCTCATGATTATTTTTTTAGAAAATTATTATTCCCTTTGCTATAAAAAAAAAAAAAAAGAAAAAAAATGATGAAAAATGAAAAAAATGAAGAAAAAGAGAAAAACAAAAAACAAAAGAAAAAAGAAAATAAATAAAAATTCTTCTACTCCAATGATTCTTGTACTTAGTAACCGGGAGTCTTCATCTACAAATGTCGACTTTCGCGTAAAACGGTACTTGAATTAAGAGTATGCAAAGCAACTTGAGTATGTGAAGTGTTGAGTAACCGGTGATCTTCATCTAAAAATGTCGATCCTCGCGTCAAAAGGCATTCTCACGTCTTAAGTAATATTTAGATATGTAATATTAATAAATATCTTTTTAAACAGAATTAAAAGATGATCATGGGTTTAGGAAGCATATTATTGACCATATGAGTTACTTACTTGTAAGATTGGGTAAAGATGAAAAATTGATTTGAATTTGTTATAATGACGGTATAATTGGCTCTCCTTTACTTGATATTATGAGTACTTGAACTTAATTGAATAATTGCATAATGGTTATTTACTTTGTTTTGAGGAAATGAAGTTGAAATGCTACATATGTTTATTTTCAAATTTTGATCATTGTTGGTTTGTATTTCTTATTGCTTGAGGACAAGCAATGGTTCAAGTGTGGGGGTATTTGATAAGAGTTTATTTTACGTATTTTTAGTGTGTTTTATTAGTTAATTTTGGTTTGATTATTTAGTTTAATAACTAAAATAACTAAGGTTTTGGTAAAAAACTACATTTTATGTTAAAATGGCTAAACATTGCATTTTATGGATTTTTATGGGAAAAACTTCATATTTTGTAAGTTTAATGATTCAATCATCAAATGAAGTGTATTGAGAAGATATTTGGATGATTGAAGATGGATTAAAATGGTGAAAATAAAATATGAAGTGTAAAAAGGAAAAATGCAATTTGAATCAAGAAAAGTCAGGTTTTGACAACTCTGACACGTTTTGGTATTTTGACTATATCTGGAGCTACACTGATCGGATCAAGGTGATCTTGGTACCATTTTGAAGCTAAGAGATATATCTACATTTGGTATGAAGACATCAAAGTCCAATTCAGCCGTTTTCATAGTCCAAAAGTTGAAATACCGAAATTCAACTCAGCTGTCCAAAGTGGAAAACAGAGCTCTGACCAGTGTTTAGTATTTCGATCATATCTCAGGCTACAAAGCTCAGATTTGGATGATTCTTGAAGAATTGGAAAGCTAACTCAAAGGGCTACAACTTTGGTGTTTTACAAAAAAGCCAGTTCAGCCTTTATGATAGAGAAAATCGCAGCTGAAGTAAGGACAAAGTGAATACGCGAGTACACAAAACGTGACTTGTAACCGCGTTTTGTGTAGGCGCGTTTTCCGGCCGCAATTCTGCAATTTTGCTCAGTCAATTCTCTTGTGCTCTGACTACTTTCCAGCTACAATCTGCAAGAGAATTCGGTGCACATGCTTTAGAAGACAAAAGGGCAAGAAAGTTGGCATATTTTCAAGTCAAAAACAATGGCTATTGACTATCTTAACAATTTCAGATTTGGAAATCAAATGCAGCAAATTTGGACCAATGGAAAAGGAGCTTTTGGAGCAGTTTTATATAGGGAGCAACCAGGACATGCAGAATATACGGGAGAAGCTTGAGGAGTGCAGAAATGTAGTTCTTCCATTTCCTTAGTGTAGGATAGTGTAGTAAGTGTAGTTCATCCACTCTTGTATATTATCTAGATTAGGATGAAAATGGAGGATGAAGAAGGCAAGGAAGAAAGCTCATGTGACAAGGGTTGTATTCCTTCCAAACTCTTTATCTTTTGTATTTGATTCCAAGTTTAGTTAATATACAAGTTCTGGAATTTATGTTATTTATGTGTCTCTAAGGTTTATACCTTGGGTTTGGTTGAACTTCCTATAATTGTTAGTGTTTATTATTTGGTTATTTGATTGCTATGATTTGAGCAAATTATTTAGTACTTTGGCTCTTTAAATCATGATTAATCTGGTACCATTAATTGTGATTATCTAAGGTGTTGTTTCTACAATGAAAATTGAGATTTAACATTAGTTCAAGAAGTGCTAAACATAGGGAGTACACTCACGAAAGTAGAGGTGCACCTATGTGGTTTTTAGTGATTTATTTCATGTAATTTCATTGAAGAAATGAACTTGTAGCTAATTTCATAACCATGAGAATAGGTATGGATTAGTTATAAGTATAATTGATTCACTACGAAAGTAGGATTCAAATGCATAAGGAAATTACACCATAATTAGCCTAGATGTAGTAATTAATGATCCAAATATAGCACTTGCATGAGTAGTTAGGGATACCACAACCTAAGGAGCTTTTATTTGTTAATTTCTTGTATAAGTGCAGTAGGTTAAATTTCTTATCATTAATTGATAGTCTAAATAATAGAGAAGCTTTAGTAATACCGATAATTGTTCACTCTTCCTTGTGGGATCGACCCGATATATACCCTAAACTACTAGTTGATCTGTATACTTGCAGTGAACGGGTGTAATTCGGTATTTTTTAGCTTGCACGTATGTAAAATACCCGTCAAGTTTTTGGCGCCGTTGCCGGGGAAGATTTGGCAATATCGGTGTGAAGAGCAACTTTATTAATTTAGACAATTTTTCTTATTTTTGTTATTTTTGTTGTATCTTGTGTGTTTTATGTCATTTTTTTTAGTCAACTTTTATTATTATTATTATTATTATTTTTCTGTTTTAGTTTGTGTCTTGGAATCTATCCTTCTTAACTAATCTTACTTTTGAGATTGTTTAAAAGTAATTTTAGATAATGAGGAGGGTAGGTGAACTGGGAGGACAAAGCTTGAGAAATGAAAGATTGGCAATGGATGGTTACCTAGTGCAAAGCTCCTTCAACAGAGGTAACCAAGAAATTACTGAAGGTATGTTTTTTGAAGATGGTATAAGGTGCTTAAAGGCTAAATTTGATGTTATGATGCTACAAGTTCAAATGGACAAAATTGTGCAGGAAATTGAACAAAGGAGGAATGCAAATGTTTTTAATTCTTATCATGTGATTTGTGACTTGTGTGGAGATTATCATGCTTCTAATACATGTAGACAAGCACAAAATATGGATTATTATGATGAATTAGAGCATTACAATCCTTGTTTTGATCGATATAGTGCTAATTTGAGCAATTCTCCTGCTTATGGTTGGAATAATCAATGTACTTATAGTAATTCTTCATATTTTTATGATTACCAACCTGAATGTGTCCAATATGAATCAAAACCATCTTGGGAGTTGGCAATTGAAATGGTAGCTAATGATTCTAAGCCATCTTGGGTGTTAGCTTTAGAAAAATTAGCTAATGCAACTTCCAACCGTTTTGATAGGATTGAGGAAAGAATAGATGAATTAACTTCTCACTTTGGCAGAATAAATGAGCAATTGAATGCATTGTGTGAGGTTATTTCTTCTAATAAATTGCAAAATGATCCTAGCATGAATGGTAAGAATGTTGTATGTGAAAATGGATTGCATGTTGATGAAAATGATGAATCTCAATTGTGTTTCAATGAGCAAATGTCCATTTCACAAGATAATATCTTTGGAACTAACTTTGAGTCTCAAGAGGTGAGTTTTAATGACTCATTTTTCACCCCTCTTGAGGAGTGCATTGAAAGTATAGGTTCTAAGGGTATTGCTGCCCAAGATACTCTCATGGCATTCCCGTTGGTAAGTTCTCAAGTGGTGCATATTCAAGGTAATATTTATGAAACACTTGAAATAGGTAAGTCACTTCCATTTCTCACATCATTAGATCATGTGACTTTTGCTATAAAGTCACCATTTAATGATCCACCACGACCAAAAATGGTGGATTATTCGTTAACTAAGCCTCCTTGAAAAATGAGGTTCAATAGTCGAGCCAACGACTATAAATAAAAGCGCTTATTGGGAGGCAACCCAATGTTTTGGCTATTTATGTTATTTTGGGGTGATTTTATGTTTAAAGTATGTGTTTGAGTTATTTTGTTATTTTTCATTTGTAGGTATTGGAAATGGAAGCAAAAGTGACCAAATGAGGTGAAAAAGGCAAAATTTGATCAAGGAACTCAACCCCTCGATTTGAGTAATTGTTGTTTTTGATCCGTTACAAGGGGCTAAAATGCATGTTTTTAATGTTTTACATGTGTGCACATTGATAAATTTTACAAACAACTGATTTATGATGCATTTTGAGTGATTGGGGTATCATTTGTAATTTTTCAAAGTTGGCTTTCTGCAAAAATTTCGCAGAAGAAAACGCATTTGGGCTGAAAACGCGCCTTAGAATCGCGTTTTCCATAATCGCGTTTTCGATTCTGCGCCTATACTGAAGAAAACGCGCATCAAAACGCGACAGGAAGTCGCGTTTTCTACCAAGTCGCGTTTTACAGCCTGATCAAAAAATGAAAACGCGACTTAAAATACGCGACTCCAAGTCGCGTTTTACAACACAGTCGCGTTTTCGTTCCTGCAAGTTTTGTGCATAAAACGCGACTTCTAAAACGCGAGTTAAAGGCGCGTTTTATTGAGTCACGTTTTCTGAGCACGTTTTTTTTGAAAAAAAAAAAAATGCAACTTCCCTGGTTCTCTTTTTCTTCTTTTCCTCATATATTTTCTTGTACCTTGAGTTGCTTATTGTGTATTTTCTATAGGTACATCACCACCACAAAGGCTAAGGAATTACGGATCGCCGTTATATGTTTATTAAGCCTTTGTTATCACTTTTGTTTCTCATTTTTCATTTTTAGGTTTATATCACTAATGGTTACCAAATGGAACTCATGAAGCGATGAAGACAAGCGAACAACATACCTTGAAGCTTCATATTCAATCACAACAATAGGGGAGTATTACTTTCTTTATCTTGATTTTCCTTTTTACACATTGAGGACAATGTGTATGTTAAGTGTGGGGGGAGAATTGAGATTATATATATTGTATGTGATTAAATTATTAGTTGCAAATATTGGACTTGTGTTAAAATTCAAAATTTGCCTATATTTTTTTGCATATTTGATGAAATTTCTTCTCTTTATTGGATTTTATAAGTTAAGTGATAAATATGGTCAATAAGTGCAATACTCTTCTCATGATTATTTTTTTAGAAAATTATTATTCCCTTTGCTATAAAAAAAAAAAAAAAGAAAAAAAATGATGAAAAATGAAAAAAATGAAGAAAAAGAGAAAAACAAAAAACAAAAGAAAAAAGAAAATAAATAAAAATTCTTCTACTCCAATGATTCTTGTACTTAGTAACCGGGAGTCTTCATCTACAAATGTCGACTTTCGCGTAAAACGGTACTTGAATTAAGAGTATGCAAAGCAACTTGAGTATGTGAAGTGTTGAGTAACCGGTGATCTTCATCTAAAAATGTCGATCCTCGCGTCAAAAGGCATTCTCACGTCTTAAGTAATATTTAGATATGTAATATTAATAAATATCTTTTTAAACAGAATTAAAAGATGATCATGGGTTTAGGAAGCATATTATTGACCATATGAGTTACTTACTTGTAAGATTGGGTAAAGATGAAAAATTGATTTGAATTTGTTATAATGACGGTATAATTGGCTCTCCTTTACTTGATATTATGAGTACTTGAACTTAATTGAATAATTGCATAATGGTTATTTACTTTGTTTTGAGGAAATGAAGTTGAAATGCTGTAGAAGTATAGACCATGAGATACCTCTAAAACCAAAGGCTCAACCATTAAAACTGAAACCTTATAGGTACCCTCACTGCCATAAGAATGAAATAGAGAGACAGGTAGCTGAAATGCTGCAGAAGGGCATTGTTAAGCACAGTAACAGCCCATTTGCTTCTCCTGTGTTGCTGATCAAGAAGAAGGAAGGCACCTGGAGGTTTTGTGTGGACTGCAGAAAGCTGAATGAGATCAGATGGGGTTGGACTATGAGATACAGTACAAGAAGGGAACTGAGAATCAAGTGGCAGATGCATTGTCAAGAAGGCATGAGAATGCCTCCAACCTTTCCTTTACTTCTTGTCTAGCCATTACTGCTGTTAGACCTGGATGGCTTGAAGAATTGCAGAAAAGCTATGAGACTGATGCACAGTGCCAAGAGATCATAGCTCAGTTAGCACTGGATCCTAGTTCCCATTCTGACTATACTTGGATAGATGGAGTACTCAGACACCAAGGGAAGATTTACATTGGAAATGCTAATAACATTAGAAATTAGATCATCCAAGTTCTCCATGCTTCAGCACTAGGAGGACATTCTGGACAAAGAAACTGTTGGCAGAAAGTTAAGAGTTTGTTTTACCGGCCAAGAATGAAGCAAGAGGTGGTGTCATTCATCCAGAACTGTGACACATGCCAGAGGAATAAATCTGAGCATGTCCTTTACCCTGGGTTGCTGCAACCAATCACCATTCCTAAACAAGCTTGGTCCCATATATCTATGGACTTCATTGAGAGACTACCCAAATCACAGGGTTATGATACTATATTGGTAGTCATTGACAGGTTCACTAAGTTTGGCCACTTTACCATGCCCACTCATCCTTTCACAGCTAGGACAGTAGCTCAAGCCTTCCTGGACAACATATACAAAATGCATGGACTGCCAGAGTCCATAATTACTGACAGAGATAAAATATTTACTAGTGGATTCTGGAGGGAGCTGCTCAAGGTGATTGGGACAGAATTACATTACTCATCTTCTTACCACCCTCAATCTGATGGATAAAGTGAACGACTCAACTAGTGTGTGGAGAACTATCTCAGATGCATGACTGGGGAAATGCCTTCTCAGTGGAGCAAATGGATGGCACTGGCAGAGTGGTGGTAGAACTCTACCTATCACTCCAGCATTAGTATGACTCCTTTTGAGGCATTGTTTGGATAAAAATCAGTACCCTTACCTCTAGGGCCTTATCTAGACTCAGTAGTTCCTGCAACGTCTAACATGATCCAAGAAAGGAACAAGATTTCCAATTGCTTTAGGGATAACTTAGTCAAGGCTCAGCACAGGATGAAGTATTTTGCTGATCAGCATAGGACTGAGAGGAAATTTGCTGTGGGGGATTGGGTGTTTCTGAAGCTGCAGCCATACAGACAACATACGGTGGCAGTTAGGAAGTGCCTTAAGCTATCAACCAAGTATTTTGGTCCATTCCAATTGGAAAAGAAGATTGGTTCAGTAGCCTACAAGTTGAAGTTACCAGCAGGCACCAAATCACACCATGTGTTCCATGTGTCATTGCTTAAGAAGAAGTTGGGACCTATGCAAGGTAGTTCAACCAAGCTGCCAAAGTTAGACACTCAAGATCAATGTCGTTTGCAACCAGAAATCATCTTGAGAAGAAGGGTCATTATGCGAGAAGGTCAACCTATTGTGCAATATTTGATCAAATGGAACCAACTGGACTATGAAGAAGCATCATGGGAGGATAAATCTTTCATTGAGAATCAGTTTCCTACGTTCCAGACTTGAGGACAATTCTGATTTTAATAGAAAGGAATTGTTAGGACAAGAATTAGTTGTAATAAATGCCCTAATTGGGATTAATCCAGTAGAGGCCTAAACGATGTGGTTTTGGGTTATTGAATTAATAGTTAGTTAAGTCGGTTAAATAGCAATTGCTGATTGTGTGGATTGGTTATAAAAGTGGGTCCCACCCATGTGTAAAAACAGAATTCTGGTAATAACATTTCAACTTCATTTCCCCTCCCTCAATTCCCTCTCTACTCTCTCTTCTTTGACTCCTCAATTCTTCTCTCTCATCCTATCAATTCCCAATTTTCCCTCATTCATCAATTTGAGTTTAGCAATTGAATCTGAGTTCCTGACAGACAGGTGTCACCAATATCTAACATGTGTTAACCAATGGTGACATGTGTCACACAACAAGACACATGTCATGTTCTCCCCATGACAAGTGTCGCAGCATTACCTTTCCTAATACCAACTCATCCCTCTTCCTTGATAGATGTTATCGCCACATCAATTCAAGTGTTGATTAATTTTCTCCAAGGAAACCTATAAATAGCCCTCCATCTCGTTGTATGTTAATATTTTGGGAACACTCACATATACTCGTAGGAGAGGGCAAAGAGAGCGACTTAGAAAGGAAAAAAATTAAGGCAATGGATGTTCTACAAGACAAGAAAAGAAAGGCATAGCCTTGAGATACTGTAGGAAAAAAGATCAAAGCCAAGCTAAAGTCTAGAATATCCAATTGAGTGCCTTTTTGCATTCATGTAGTTATAATATTGTATTCATATAGACGTTATAATGCTCAATTTTTTGTCATCCTATGAACGTATAGTTTTAGTTCTACACACTACAACAAAAATGACCTTTAACGGCATTTAAAGGTGTCAGTATAGATAATCTAACCTGACACTTTACCTTTCCTCACACCTCGGACGAGTGTCGTCCCTTCCAATGTAGGGATAGGTATGTAGTATTCAAATGTGTCAGAAAAACTATGCTGTTATAACATCTCATCTGCCAACGAAAATTCCTTTTCTTGATAATCGAAAGTGTCAGGATAGCGATAGTTAGTAATAAGTAGGAGTTTTTTTAACGGAGCTATGCTGACACTTTTAACTGCCAGGAGTTTTTTTTTTTTTTTTTTATATAGAAGCAACCTGCGGGTAGTGCTCCCTGCTATACATTCCGTCAATCAAAAAACCCAAAGGACTTGTAAAATTATCCCAAAGAACAGAATGCATATAGTAATCTAAAAGCAAAAGTCAATGCTCAAATATAATTTGTTGAACTAAAAGTCAATAACAAGTACAAACTTGAAAGATTCCCTAACAAGTATAATTTGTTGAACTAAAAGTCAGGTAACGTAATTGTACAACATTAGCAACGATTCGCGAGAGGTATAGTAAATATATATAGTACATTGTTTGGGCGCCTATAAAGCAGGATATTAAAACCGAGCAACCCATACCGTCAGCGAACTAATCAAAGTGAAGTCAGCTCCATGAATTTATGTCTAATGTGATAATTGTCTGCACCAGTAAAGTACTTTACGGGCATTTTCTTTGAACATTAGAAGCTCCATGTTCCTCAAACCTGTTAATCGAGAGATAAAACAGACTGAAAATAGGGAGAAAAAAAGGAGAAAAGTTGAATATTGAAAGGTAGAGTAGATGTAAAAGCTTACTCAGATTTTGAAAACCACATTTGCTGAAAGGAACCAAGTGACGCCAATATACTCCCACCTATCCAAACAGTGAATGCAACAAGTTAGTCGACGCGCAGCATACTGAGATGCATCTAAAGCAATGTAGCTTCTAAATGGAAAGAAATGTCCACTTCAATCATAAAGCAGAAGCAAATTGGTCTAAATATGCAACTTTGGAGGAAGCACCGAGGCACATCTAGACTATATCGTAAGTAAACATATCAAATACTGTAAATTTTTGTATTTGGAGAAATCCAGCAATTTGCTAACTATAACAAAGTTAATTCTCCTAAAACATCATTTAAATATTACATGCAAAATTATTGCATAAATTTGCCCTGTAAATTGTATTCTTCCCCATTCAAATTCTCTTACCTTTCATTTTTAAACATCCCCAAATAAAAATTCAGAAAAAATCAAAGCATATAGTTTTGAGAGGGCTTTCGACTTTCTGAGAAACTGATGGACCATTTCTCAAGTTGGAGAAGAAAAGCTCATGAAGAATATATATGCAATTAGCACAAAGAAATTAGTCCGAAATGAAGATCATAACAAGGTGAATGTAAAGAGATGTAGAGTGACAACTAGATACCATTTTCAAATAGAAACTCAACTTTTTCAGGAGAACCACGTAATCTCCTTGCAGTAATTTGCAAAAGAGCACCATCTATAAGCATGTGTTGTACCACTCTTGCAATATTTTTGGTATCATCAATTCCAAGATGGTGACTTCCTAGCAGCGGAATTTGGAGTTCCCTCATCATTGAACCATTCCTGGAGCCTGACAATCAAAAAGTTTATCACTACAATCTGAGAAGTTTAACACAACTTGGTCTAATCGACAGCAGCTGCAAACGAGCATTGGGCTAAGATGAAACACTCTATAAAATGCATAAACTCACAGACCAATCTCACACTAATGCAACGTACTCTGAAAGTAGATTGTACAGTAACATGGTGGTCACACAACTAAATCATGCCAACCTATGGTTCACAAAGTGTAATCAACTCAGCTGAATCCAAAGGGAATCATTTCGGAATCAGAAATGTGTAAGTACAGCAAACTCACCCTTCACTTGCCAAAGAGAGATCAAATTAAAGAAAAAGGCTAACATTCAATAGTCAGTCATTAAATACATATTGTATAAACAATATCTCACCCTTAGTTCCACATGGGAAAGATAAGGCCTCCTCTCTGTGTCATGAGAAAATCGAACTTTTCCCTTTTTCTCTCCTGACTTCATCCATTCCTTATTAACATTGGGATGAATCCACATATCTTCCATGTCTTCTTTCGAAGTTCTGGAGTCCCAAGTTGTATTCAATGGACCTGCTGCCTCATGTATAAACACACAAAATTTATCTTTCAGCACAAAGTATTATCATAGTTACAGAAAATGTACACCAATTAAGTGACAATGAAGTTTTTACATTTCAATACGGTTTCTTAAGCAATGTACTGAGTAACATAATTACTTGGGTATATGATGACAAGCAAACAGAGCATACTGCCCCCACGTAGATGTTATTTTTTTCTACTGCAAGATTTAGAGGAAATAAAGTCTGCTATTAAACTGAAAGACTACTTGGTTGTGTTTGGATAATAATATTTCGTAGTTAAGTTAGATAGGAGCTTACAACATCACAATAATAATTTCTTTAGCACGAGTAATGAGTTGCTTGCTTAGTAAAAGGGAAAAATACAAGTGATAAATTTCTCAATAGAAAAAATCTGAACAAAAAAAAATAATTCCCTCGAAAAAGTTGAAGGTAGCATGGCAATATCAAATTGTCATCCATGATCCATCCACTATAATAAGGAATAAGGGTATTTGGAGGCATATGAAAGTGATGGGCTCATTGCTTCTGAACCTTTACAATTGGGTACTATTTACGTATAATTGCTGCATACCTTTCCCTCACAATTGGGCATTGGTTCCAGGGAATTTGATTCGTGTCCCTGTTTTCTTCAAGAAGAATTACGCTCTTTCCTTGTCTTTACTTTCTCATCCCTTTATTCGCTTCCTTGCAAATTTTCTTCTTTCTTCATTCGAACCTTCCGACAAATAGGTAGTGAGCATGAAAAGTTTTGAAATTTCTTTTTCATCAATTCCTTATACGGCCTGAGCTTGATTTTAAATCTAAAGCTCTACTCAAACCTATGATCAATTCCAGCCACTTAAAATCGATTAACAAGATGAAAGTAAAGCATAACCGACATGATTGCAGACAAAGAAGAAAACAATACAATTAAGGGGGAAAATAGGTACAAGAGTGTGGGAAACTTTACAGTGATGATTTCCGCTGTAGTGGCTGGACTGCAGTGAGATGATAGCGGCAACCTTCGCCTACTCTACTCCTCGGCACGCTCAACCTGAATATCTAGTCAGTAAGGAGAAGCATGGGGATGGGTTTCAGAGGAAAGAAGAAAAAGGAAAGAGCACGAGTATCTATTTTCTTATTCTTTTTGTCCTAGCAAAGAGAGCGAAGGCTTATTGGTGCAGGTGTCGTGGTTGACCGAACAGGGTAGAGAAGCGGCCGAGTTAGCAACTGAAAATAGGGGGTAGGGTGGCGGCGAAGGCGGAAGACGGAAGAACCAAAATGGGGGAGTTTTGAGAGAGAGTTTGCCGAGAGAGAGAGTTTGTGAGAGAGATGAGAAGAACCAAAATTTCGCTGGCTTGCAAAATAAAATTTTTGAAATTTCACCAAGTGTTTTGGCGAAGGAATCTTCCGCCAAAATCAAACAACATCATTTTATGTTTTAATTTTTTTGGTGTATCTCACATTTTTTTCAAGTGTCATGATAGGGAATCTAAAGACACATTATTATTTTTATATCAGATAAAATAAAACAAAATTAAAGTATATATTATTGAATTAATAATAAGTGTCATGATAGAAGTGCTATAATGACAAAAACCAGCAAGTGTCCTTTTAGGCGTGTCAGGAAAAGCCATTTTTGTTGTAGTGACATTCCATGTAGCTGTTATGCTGGATCTGGACTAGGTGAAAATAAGAATTGATATTCTTGTGTTTTTTAAATCTACTATAATACAAACTCTTATTTTGTTTAAGAGATAAATGATCATTTATGATGAATATTCTATTGTTATATTGTAAATATGATCATTTTACTTGATTAGTCGCTATTGTGTCTTGAACCGTTGAGCAACGAGGGCTATGTTGAATGTCATTGCACACACTAATTTGCAACCCACTATTTAGACGAGATTGTCCACGTATTGAGTTGGAAGTGAAAGACACTTCTTAGACTGACCTATTGATTGAGAATAGAAGGATGAACTCATGATGGTGGTATAAGGTAGAACATGATCTTCATCGGCAATTAGTGCTATATACTTATTAAGTTGTGATTTATCCGTTTTCTTACTTGTTAAATATTGTTTATGCTAGAAGTGGTGGTCTATTTCTTGGCACCATTACCTTGTGTTACCTTACCCCAAATATTAACAAAGTTTTGCAAATACTGCCTTAAAACTTGAGATGTCATATGAGTGATCTAGCAATTGTCAGAGTGGAATTTTGATGGAGCTTACATGTATTTTTTAGGAATGGAGAGATTTTTGTATGTTCTGCTGTGTATTGCACTCTTTTAAATCCATCATAAAATTGAACAAAAAGAGTTGTGTTTCAATAAATAAACTCTTGTAGCATTTGAATGAATCCTGGCTAAAGCTGGACAGTTTACTATCAATGAATCCTTACCACGGATGGAGCTGCGGTGTGACAACTGACAGGAGGAGGGCATAGAAAGGAGTACAACTAGAAGATTGCTGGAACCAAAAATATGATATGAAGGTGAAATAGCAATATAATAAAAGGTGGGATAGAGAATGGTACAGAAAGTAAGACAGAAAATCCATTGCGAAATATTGGGTATCCGGAAAAATAGTGAAAAAACATGCAATACACTGGATTTTCAAGCGATGTGGTTGGCTGGATAGTTTAGTTAAATATCCATCCATTGTTCATCTTTCAGAATTGATCATTGTCAAGCATGGCACTTAAGTTCCGCCTTTCGTGGCTTATTCTTCTGCAGTTTTTCAGCAGATTAACTCACGAGTGCAGTGGCCTAAAACTGTCAAAGAGTACAGCCCTTTTGGTTTTTGGTAATTCAGCTGTTGATACAGGCAGCACCAACTATATACCTACTATACCCAGAAGCAACTATGCTCCTTATGGCATTAATTTCACACGTCACATTCCTACCGGAAGGTATTCAGACGAAAAACTCCTTCCTGACATTTCTTGCCCACACAAGGCCTCAAAGATGTTATTCCTCCTTCTCTGCGGAGAAACTTATCCGATGATGAACTGCTTTCGGGTGTCATCGGCTGCAGCAGGATTTGATGATCAAACTAAGAGTGTTACCAATGCAATTCCAACGTCGAAGCAACCCCAATTTTTAAGGGATTACTTACCTAAGCTCGAGAGGATTGTAGGCAAAAAAGTGCTCAAAGAATTGTTCGGGAAGCTGTAGTGATCATCCATGGTGGAACTGTTGATTTCCTTTTCAACTTCTACCTTGGCCATGCTAACAGACAACTTGAGTTCACCTTAAGTGAGTACCAAAACTTTTTGTTAACCAGTCAGCAACAATTTCTTCAGGTTAGTCATGCTTCCAATCTTTTCTACGATTTGTGCACGCCCAAAAGAAATGGTTAAATTACACCAGTATTCACCAAACTATTTAAAGCCATGAAACACTTTTTTTTTTTGTGGAAATCACCCATTGAACTCTTAGATGATGCACTGGTTAATCATTTTACTAATTTTTTCTCCATTGTCTCAGACCGACATACACTATGCTGTTCTTTGTCTACCTCAGTTCTTTCTTGTAAAGGAGGCAAAATAATGGATTGACCAAAATCAAA
Source organism: Coffea arabica (assembly GCF_036785885.1). Taxonomy (NCBI): domain Eukaryota; kingdom Viridiplantae; phylum Streptophyta; class Magnoliopsida; order Gentianales; family Rubiaceae; genus Coffea; species Coffea arabica. The sequence continues at coordinate 18,434,054 of NC_092321.1, forward strand.
CACTTTCAGAAGTTTAATGGTTGAATTGATACACATGATACTTCCATGAATATGTGTGTCTATATATATACTTGAATCATTTGATGACTTTTGGTGCACTTTCCTTAAAGGAAATACATTTTGCGTCTGAAAAATATTTGGTGATGCAAACTACTTTTATCAGTATCAAACAGTCTACCATCTGTAGAATGTTTGCTCCATATCCTTTGTCTTATACTTTTGGTATATAAATTTATTCCACACAAGCATAAATATATTGTAAAATTTGATGATACTGATCATTTTGTCCATCAGTAAATATTCCACTATAGTTTAACCTCTGTGGTGATACAGGATTTATACGACCTCGGATGCGAAAAAATGGTGGTAGCTGGTTCAATTGGCTGTTTGCCATTAACAATGACTGTTCGTTTTTTTTAGAGGACATGTATAGAACATGTCAACTCAGATGCTTCACTTTACAATGAGGAACTGGTAAAGTTGCTGCAACAAGCACAAGCAAAACTTCAACAGAGCGAAATTCTCTACTTAGATACCTACAATCAATTGATGGACATGATTTTAAAAAATACCTGAAAGATATGGCAATGGCATGAACTTAAACTTGCTTATGTATGTGTCATCAATAACGGGTAACGGATGCCAAAATCACATGATTTAATGCACGATAGGATTCTCTGAAACTAATAGGTTCAATTCGTGAAGTCACTCAGTTGTGTAATCCCATCACCCCAGTATGTAGGACCCAATCCCAGTACTTATTCAGGGATAGCATGCATCCAACTGATGCAGCTTACTGATACGTAATTGATGATCCACTGAAGAAACTGGCCCCGATGAATTGATTTCCACTGGAAAGTTCATCTCCAGCATGGAAAAGAAGAATCTGTACATTCCAAAATAAGAATCTACTGAAGAGTGAAGAGAAAAGTTTTTATCAGTGCACGTCATTTGAATTTAGCTTGTCTTTGGGGTTGACAATTTATTGTATAGCCTGTATAATGCTACCTTATTTTACAGCTCATAAGGTGCTTTGTTACCTTTAATCCCTCATTAGGAGCCTAAAAGTTTGTTACTATTCATTACGTTCATTTGGAACGATTATGCAAGTGGCAGGGTTTGTATACAAACTTATTGTTAGACCTATGCAAATGCAAACGTGTTGCATGCATTGTCCTATAGATCATTGGCAACCATGGTTCAAAGTCACGGTCGCGGTCGCGGTCGCGGTCGTGGCCCGGAACGTTCGACATTGGTTTCGGCATATCAGTCGCGGTCTCGGTGAGACACAAATTTTAAAGTATTTAATATTCTAAAAATTGTTAATAATATAAAAAAGTATGCTAAATAAAAATAATTAAAAAATAGCAAAAGAAACGGCCAAGTCAATCCGTCGCGGTGTGACTCAGCTGATTTCTCGTCTTGACTCGTGATAACTCGGTGTGACTCGGCCGAATCAATCCGTCATGGTGACGACTCGGCCGATTTCTCGGCGAGTCAAGTATTTCGGTATCGTTTTGTCACGGTATCGTATCGGTAGGGGCCGAGACGGTGACGACTCGGCCGAGACTTCGAACCATTTGGCAACAATAAGATATTACTGTTCTTTTCTTAATCTGATAAGGTACTCATGATAAATCTTGTAGAACACTCATGAAGAATCTTACTCCGTAGTCTGTACTAAGCATTAAACAAACACGTCAGCATCAAGTTATGGAAAAAATGCAGGTATCAGTAAACGAAGAAAAGTGAAACAACAGAACCTGCAATGATCTTCAGAAGGTGACTTTTCATTGTCAACAGAAATGATATTGCAATTCAACAAGATTTGATTTATTTAACCCCCATTCACATGGCGAAGGTCTATGGTGAGAACAATCAATTGCAACCTCTCATGTTTGATGGTTATGGTGCCGGGTAACAGGGAGTAGCAACGCAGTGTAGACTGGAGAGTCCACCATATATACTTCTGATTGAGCTTAATAGTCATCTCCCCACTTTACCAATCCTAAGATGAATAGGGAACTTAGTAACCTTCTGATTGTTTCCCATCTTCAAAGCCAAGCAGACGTAAATTCCTTAATCACATTCTCGTTGAGGAGATCTGTACCTTTCTCCAATTCCGTTTGATAAATATGCTGAACCCGATTTTGCATAAGCAAGAAAATCATCCAAACTCATCAATTTGTCAGTCATGAATCGAAATGGCCCTGTGTGCTTAGCTCCATCAACTGGGAAAAATGGAAATTCAATGCTCTCATACATGTCTTCATAGACTATGTTTCTGCTAGGGTGCCAGTAAGGCCAAGAATCAACAAAGTAAAACTTATTGAAAACTGCATCAACTCTAGCATTCACCTGTAGGGTAGTGTAGCACCATGCTGCTATAACTCCCCGTGGCTTTCAGATCCGATTGCACTTGCTGGTAAAAGTTGGGCCGATCAGACCAATGGATGGCTTGGCCAATAGTCACAAGGTCGACGGTGGCTCGTTTGGGGATATCCTTTTCCAGCTTTTCAGCAGACGTTGTTGGAGATGTACACTTGTATTGCACATTTGGGAGCCTAGGAACAAATTCAAGCTGCTTTTGGCTGGTATCAGTGACGATCACATTCTTGTATATCTTTGCTAACTGAAACTCATCAAATTATGTTATAATCTACTGATTAACCAGGCTTTCTACTTTCTTGAAGGAAAGCAAAAGCCATTGGTGTGAAATAACAATTAATTATGGAAGAAAAGGCTACTCACAAATGATGCGGCCTGTCCATTACCAATGCCGGCGTGTCTTGGATGCAATAAAGTTTTTAATGGGGACTTTCAAAATCGATTCACGCATGCACGGATGAGATTGATTTGGACTGGTTTAATTCGAGTATATTCTGTACATATATCAGCTGGAAGTTGCAATTAAATGCTTAATTTCTGTACATTTTAGAAAACACCATGTACATATGTTTTACTAATAAGAGGGACGCAGCATCAAAATATTAACAGCATGATGATTATAATCGAGTGTTGACTTGATGGGGGACAATATTAACATATTATTGCTTAGTTGGTTAAAGCATTAGCCAAAATGACATGTTTCTTGAATAACCACGTTGACCCTGTCCTCCACATTTCATGATTTTCCTCATTTGATTTGCTGTCCTATACATTTTTATAATCATGTTGACCCTGTCTCAATTTGCTGTTGTTTTCACCCATTGAATAATGATGTTGGTCAACTCCTTCAGTTCATCAATGACAACATCCAACAGAGAAAACGAAGTTAATTGCAAGAACCAAGTAATTTCATAATTTGATTAAGTATTTATGAGTGTAACTTTGTTTTGTGAAAGTTTTAAGTTTCCCTTGGCTTAATCCCATTCCTATATTTCTTTCTTTAAGTACATATTTTCATCGTTAGAGGTTATTCACTGACGACCATCAGGTCCGTTGGATTTCATTGTTTGAAAGAATTCATGAAAAATATTACTGCAACAGTTATACAAAAGCGTGGATACCAGACAAAAAGTGGTTGTGAACTTGTTTTGAGTGTCTTTCAAATACTATTTGTAAAAGTGGAAATCCAGATGCAGGAAATTGAAGAGCAGCAGAGAAAGGTTAAATATCTGTTGTGCAATTAGCGATAAAACCTAACCCATTCCACTGAAGAAAATGTCTGGTGACAGAGGACAAAAGCTAAATTTACTGAGGCCTTAACCTTAATTTCCGCCAGCAAATGATATGGGATTAATTATCTATTATGAAGTATGAACCCAGGAGAAGCCAAATAATTTACTTTCCCACTTTGCCAATCCTGAGATAAACAGGGAATTTAACGCTCTTTTGATTGCTGCCATCTTCATTCCAAGCAGACGTAAATTCCTCAATCACATCCTCGCTCAAGAGATCGATACCCTTCTCCAGTGCTGTTTGATATGCTGAACCTGATTTTGCATACCAAAGATAATCATCCAAATCCATCAATTTTTCAGTTATGAATTCAAATGGCCCAGTTTGCTCAGCTCCATCTACTGGCAAAAATGGAAATTCCATGCTTTCATACTTGTCAAACACCAGATTTCTTCCAGGGTGCCAATAAGGCCTGGAATCAACAAAGTAAAACTGTGTAAACACAGCATCAACTCTATCATTCACCTGTGGGGTAGTGTAGCACCAAGCTGATATTACTCCCTGAGGTCTCTTCAGTACCAATTTCACTTGCTGGAAGAAAGTAGGAAGATCAAACCAATGGATGGCTTGGCCAATGGTCACCAGGTCCACAGTATCTGGTTTAGCAACATCCCTTTCGAGCTCTTCTGCTGACATGGCTGGAGATGTAGACCGATATCGAACATTTGGGAGCTTGGGAGCATATTGAAGTTGTTTTTGGCTAGTATCAGTGGCAATTACATTCTTGAATATCTTTGCTAGCCGAAATCATTTAACATAAATTATAGAATGCATTCAGGCTTTTAATTGGCCTTTCTAATTGCAAGAAAGAGAGTTGCTGCACATGGCGAAGACAAGAGAAATTGTACTTACAGATAATGTTGCCTGGCCACTGCCAGTGCCCACATCCCAGGCAAGGTCATGGTGGGGTGTCTTGGATGCAATAAAATGGAACAATTCTTGTGGATAATTCGGCCTAGATACAGAGTATTGCTCTGCCTGATTGAGGAACAAATCTGCCATCTTTTTCCTTTTTCTTTTTTCCTGAATGTCTGGGGTGAACAAATTTGAACAGGTAATTATCTCCTTATATAGTCCTGGAGTGACATGCCTGCCTAACTAATAAATACTAGTCTACAACGTCAAAGAACAAGTAATCATGTGATTGAAAGGATAGAAGAGGAAGAGAGATATAAAAAGAACAAATTTGCTTGTCAACATCTAATCCTGAAAGCACAAAGCAAAGTTCGTTCTTGACACTTGAAATTGAAAGGGACATCAAACTTTGTTGTTATATGTTAATTAAGAGATACTAGAAAATTTTATTGATCGTTATTTTTGTTTGGGTATTTACTCTTTGGTATCTCAGCACATGAATGCAGAGAGTGGACGAAATCTGCTTCATACTTGTCAAGAACCTTGCGTAATCCATTACGTGCAATTCCTATTTTTTCCTTTTTTTGGTCAAAAACTTGTAATTCGTAGTTTCCGACTGCTCAGTCTGCTATTATTGTTGTACAGTTAAGACTTGATAGATAAGGAGCGCCTCTACAAATACCAGCCTCAACTGTACCATGTAGTGTAGATACTAGTACAACAAACATAAACACTAAAACAATAAAAGTAAACACTAACATAAATTTTAGAAACATAATAAATTTTAAGGCACAAATGAAAGAGAAAATTTATTATGCTTTTGCTTGTGCTAATGTCTACATTTATTGTTTTAATATCCTTATTTGCTCTACTACTGACTACATTTTGTTCCAACAAACGTTACTAGTGACTACACTTGCAAAGCCAAAAGTTTACCATCCTGTTCGTGCCACTTCATTTGAGTTTATTTTTTGTTTTATAGTATAGCCTATATGGTACTACCTTATTTTATTTTTTGCCCAGAATTTGAACGGCCAAACAGGTGATTTGGAAATGATTATACTGGTGATAGGATTTGTACACAAACTCATTTTGAAAACCTATGCAAACATTTACGTTGTCCTAAGATACTATTCTTTATTTAAATTTGATCAAGTACATACTGATGCAAGTCATCCTCCTAGAGCACTCAAATAAGGAATTTTATTCCACAAAAGCAAGAAGTTCTGGAAAAGAAAAAATGCAACCTATATTGCAATTCAACAAGATATCATTTATTCAACCTATATCATGAATTCCCCAGGGAGGGGTTGTTGATGGTTATGATCGATGATAGATGGGGCATAACAATGCGATGAAGAGTCCACTCACTATACCTCTGATCGAGCCTAATACTTCATTTTCCGACTTTACCAATCCTGAGATAAATAGGGAACTTAGCAACCTTCTGATTGTTGCCATCTTCGGCCCAAGCAGACCGAAATTCCTCGATCACGTCCTCACTCATGAGATCCACACCTTTTTCCAGTGCTGTTTCATATGCCGAACCTGATTTTGCATAAGCAAGTAACTCATCCAAACTCATCAATTTTTCAGTCATGAATTCAAATGGCCCCGTGTTCTCAGCTCCTTCTACCGGAAAAAATGGAAATTCAATGCTCTCATACTTGTCGTAAATTAAGTTTCTGCCAGGGTGCCAGTAAGGCCTAGAATCAACAAAGTAAAATTTATTAAAAACAGCATCAACTCTAGCATTGACTTGTGGGGTAGTATAGCACCATGCTGCTATTATTCCCTGTGGCTTCTTTAGAACCAACTGCACTTGCTGGTAGAACTTGGGACGATCAAACCAATGGATGGCTTGGCCAACAGTCACAAGATCCACGGTGGCTTGTTTTGCCACGTCCCTTTCCAGCTCTTCAGCAGACATTGTTGGAGAAGTACACTTGTATTGCACATTTGGAAGCCTAGAAGCTAATTCGAGCTGTTTCTGGCTGGTATCCGTGGCAATCACATTCTTGTATATCTTTGCTAGCTGAAATTCATCAACTTACATTATCGTCTGCTAACCAGGCTCGCTACTTTCTTGAAATAAAACAGAAACCAATCATATGGAAAACAAATTACTTATGGAATAGAAAGAGGACTCAGACTCACAGATGATGCTGCCTGTCCATTGCCAGTGCCGGCATCCCAGACAAGGTCATGGTGCGGTGTCTTGGATGCAATGAAGTGGAACAATTCTTCTGGATAATTTGGCCGGGATTGCGAGTAATTCTTTCCCTGTTTAAGGTACAAGTATGCCATTTTCTTTTTTCCCCTTACTTTCGGTAGTTTAAGATGAACAGATCTACAGGCATAGATCTCTTTATAGGGGGACTTTCTGAACCGTTCCAAGTGTTCTGAGTTGAGATTGACTTGAATCTTTGTTTACACCTTACAGATCTACAGCCATCTTTATTCCCTTTTTCTTTTCTATTAAGGTCTGTGATGAGCAGAATTGAGCACGTATGCCCATGTAATTTAATGGTCTACAGCGTTAAAGAACCAGTTGATCATGTGCCTCAGAAAGAGAGAATTGAAGAAGAAAGGTATAAAAGGACAAATTTGCTTGTCAGATGCAAACCTAAAAGCACAAAGCAAAAATCCACTTTTGACACCAGAAAAATAAAGGGGCATCAGCTCAATTGCTGTGCTAAAATGCATCGGACGTCAATAATGGCGGCTGTTTCGTTTGCGTCAAGATTCTTCTGCTGCTTCCGTAATGCATTACGTGTAATTCCTGGCACGGTAAAATATAAAAAAGCCCCTTCAGATTAAGCGGATATACAAAAAAGTTGTTTATAGTTTCAAAACTTGCATTTTGATATCTCATGGTTTGAATTAATTTAAAAAAGTTACGAAAATCGTCTGAATTAACAATTTTGAAATACACGCACTTCTTTCGAGAGTATTTGTACTAGAAATAAATAAAATTTTAGTTGATATACCTATTATACCCTTAAAGTTATAATACAGAAAAGTCTCGTGTGGTTAAACAAACCTACAAAAAAGTCCCTTATGATTTCAAATCATACAATCCAGTACCTCGTGGTTTGAACTAATGTGAAAATTTGATAAAAATCATTTAAATTAACGAGTTTGAGGTTGCTTGACATGAAAAATAATTTTTTAAATCAAATTTTTAGCTGATACACCTATTAAATTCCTTAGAACTCATAAAATTTCCAAAAACAACCCAAAACCTCCAAATACAACTCACTTTATTTCTATACATAAAATAAATAAATAAAAATTTTTAAATAAAACTCACCTTATTTTTATACAGAAAATAAATAGATAAAAACTTCCAAATACAACTTGCCTTATTTTTATGCACAAAATAAATAAATAAAAGTAGCATGTAACCATAAGGGGCTTTTTCATAGGCTGGCTTAACCACATGGGGCTTTTCTATAAATTTACTTAATAGAATCGTTGCTAGATGGTCTTTTATTACTTATATATATTAGGATAATTATGTCATTTCATCCCCCTCCGTTAGTTTTGATGATTTCCGTTACTGTTTCAAAATAGTTCAAACCATGAGGGGGTTGAAATGTATAATTTGAAATCATAAGGGACTTTTTCATAGGTTAACTTAATCACATGGGGTTTTTTTGTATTTTTCCCTTCCTAGTACTACTATTCTTAGTACTCTTAATAGGATTTATAGCAACCAACAGCGGGCTGTTGGTCCGTTGGTCACTACCAAAGACTTTAAGTCTTGGTTGGGTGAGAGGTCAAGGGTTGCCTCCCATCAATGTGCCACTATATGTAACTTTTTCAAAATCCATACAGGTGTTTAGTGCACTCGTCTGATCCGATGGTGGTTTAGTCCCCATCGGTTTCTCTAGACTTCGTTGGGCCTCCCCCTTTGTGTAGGCTTAGAATAGGAGTAGGAATAAAAGTATACTAGACCCGCCTGATAAAAGGATTCATAGCAAAGTTGGGTCGTCTATGCATGGTAGGAAGAAGCAATAAAAATGGGACAACACAACTAAATGGGCCAAAACCAACTACTATTAGAGTAATTGACCACCAAGAAAGATTTAAAGCTCTATTTGGGTGTAGGTTAAGGGATCCTTTGACCTGCATTTTAATATCCAACCTTTTCTGAAATTTCGTCAGCAAATGCATAGACCAGTGGTAGTTCACCAGATTTCCCTTCACCTCTTTAGCTCCCTCCTTCTCTTAATATAAAATAGGGGTAGATGTAGAAATGAAATCTATCGTATTGACAAAAAAAAAAAAAAAACTACATGGGCCAAGTAATGGACAGTTATGGGAAAAAAAAACTAGATGGGCCAAGTAATGGACAGTTAAGTTAAATGCAACAACCAAAGACAGGCCACAACCGGATGTTGCACAAGGGATCACCTGAAATGAACTCATGCTCCTCTATGCATTTTTGGTGCTTTGTATGTACCCCGGGAAATGAAAAGAATTTGAATGTAGCTCCAAGCTTCCATATTGGCGGCAACTAGCAAAAAAATAGCTCGAAGACCAATTAGTATTTGTGCGTGATATTGAAAAAAAGGCGAAATAAAAGCAAATAAATAATTTGGCAGTACATGGATATGTTGAAATAAATAATCGAATCGAAGTTCGAATTAACCGGTTGATGACCGACTATTCATGTAGAATTGAAATTACAAATGTAGTTAGTGATTGAATTGATGAATGATTAAATTTTATTCAAGTGAGAAAGTTAGGACAAATATTCTCCCAAGCAATTATAGAGATGAGAGAAAATGTAATTATGTAATCAAGATCAAAGTTTTCGAGCGAACCGAAGTTCAAATTGAACCCGAATACAAACGTGACAGGTGCCGAACCTGTACAATAATAAATACCTACTCGAGAAAAAATACAGATTTTGTATATAGCGGTGAGTAGGGTCGAATCCACAGGGACTGGGGATAATTTGTTTCTTCTAGAGTCCAAAGTATGGGGGGTTTTGGATTAAATGCTAACTAAATAAATTAACTGCAGAAAATAATTAATTAAAAGAAATGATTGGGGAAACTCTAGCCAAGGGTACACATCAGAAATGGTTCATGCACTGATCATTGATGCAGAAATAATTCCAACATTTAGCAATAGATTAGTTATAGTTGTCATGCACGCGATAAACAACCAACCCTTCCTTAATTTCTCGATAGCTAAGGTACGACCGTTAGCTATTTCTCTAACCCAAAAGTAACCCTAGGTACGACCGTAGGATTTAATTTCTAGATTGCATTAATAATTAGAAAGGCCCAATCCTAACCAACAAACACGCTACGAGGGTTTGTTTAAATTAGATCATATGCTCCCCTGACATAAACCCAATTACGCCAGTTGCTACTGAGGTAGAGATAACGAACAATTACGGATTCAATTACCCCTATTTAGCAAAAATAGCCTATATGAATAATTAATTATTGCGCACTAATCAACCATACACAAGGCCATAGCAATTAAAATCAAGGAACATATAAATACCAATAAATGAAGAAAATAATTAAAACAGATTCGATCTCACAGTAATTGTCGAACCAAATCGTCAGTTGTCCCCTTGACTAGAATAGCTTAACCACGCCTCATGAGAAAATCTCCCCGTTGGGGAATATTGTCGAATACCTGGCGTGTGTCAGAGGCCAGTCCAAAGAAAGAAAACTAGAACTAAACTAAAAAACTAAAACTAAAGCCCTAGATATCTTTTGCTTCTGTACGTTGTCCCCTTTTAAAGCAACAAAAGAAAGATGACTAAAAGCTATCTAGGTGGTCCCCACACATGTGGACAAAGCCTCCCAAGTACTTCTTGTTCCAAGTCTTCCTACGTTTCTTTCCTTGAAGCCCAAATGACCAAATGCCTTTCACTAGCTTGTGGTCCCCCACCAATTCAAGGGCCCAAGGATTTCAGCCCTTAGAAGTCTCCATATTTTTCACAAAGTCCCTCCTTTTTGGTAGTTTTCTACTTCATTCCTGAAATTGATTCCAAATACCAAATATGAGTAAATATCAGCAATTAACACAATATTTGTCAGGAATAGAAGGGAAAATTAATAATAAAAATACTAACAAATTATACCCTATCAATTCCCCCCACACCTGAATCATGCTTGCCCTCAAGCATGGGGACAGCAATTGAACACCAAAATTTGACAATGGCTATTGCTCTAACTATCATATTGCCAAGATACCCAAAAAAACATATATCAAGCATCACAGTTAAGATCCAAGAAAAATCACTCCGATTAGCTTCTCAACCACCAACTCCTCCAATTTAAAGCAAACTAATCTAAGAAAAAGGAATGGCTGCTCACATTTATCAGCAAATGGTCCAACTATTAACCAAAATCTCGACATTAAGATCACAAACCGGCAAGCTGACTTATTCACATACTAACACAATCTTTATTGTATTATTTTTTCCTTTTTGTTTTGTTTTTGTTTCTTTTACTGTCCCCTTTTTTTTTTTTTTAATAACAAAAGACTTAGTCTATAGCCCTTAGAACCTTTTGACGCGAACTCCAACATTTGATAGATGGAGGAGCCCGGTTACTCAGCTCCAATCGCTATAGGACCACGCACTCATAGCAACTACTACCTTTTGACGCGAAAATCAACACTTTAGGTGAAGATCCCCGGTTACTCAGTAGTAACTACTAGCGGAGTACAGTCAACTCTTATTTATAACCATATAGCACAATAACTAAAAATAACACAAAAATAACAGCAGCCAGCCTCAAATTTCCAAACATGGAGAACTAAAATTAATAATTGGACCAATTCACATGAAAAATGCCAACAATCATTCCCTATGCCTAGAAAAGTTAACCAAAAATTGAAAAAGTTAAGCAATTATTGATATTCACCAAAGAGATGTTCCTGAACTCAACCACATCAACTTGATACCCTTTTATTAATAACACTTGGCAATAGCAGAATTAGAGACAACAATCCGGTATCAAAACTTGGTATTCATTTAAGGACTGACCACTAGAAAGAAAAAGAAAATAAAATAAACAAAAAATAGAACAAATAACAAAAATAAAGGAAAACATGTAAAAACTAAAAATTAGAAATACTAGCTGTACCACAGCTGTCCCCCCCACACCTAAGTCCGACATTGCCCTCAATGGAGGTAATATAGCAATTAAAGTGAAGAGAAAATCGAAACTTCCCTCTCAAGTGGCCACGGGATAGGCGGGAACGGGGGGGTGAAGCAGACATGGTGGAAGTACGCGGCCAGGTTCCCCGGCAACGGCGTCAAAAATTGACAGGTGCCGAACCTGTACAATAATAAATACCTACTCGAGAAAAATACAGATTTTGTATATAGCGGTGAGTAGGGTCGAATCCACAGGGACTGGGGATAATTTGTTTCTTCTAGAGTCCAAAGTATGGGGGGTTTTGGATTAAATGCTAACTAAATAAATTAACTGCAGAAAATAATTAATTAAAAGAAATGATTGGGGAAACTCTAGCCAAGGGTACACATCAGAAATGGTTCATGCACTGATCATTGATGCAGAAATAATTCCAACATTTAACAATAGATTAGTTATAGTTGTCATGCACGCGATAAACAACCAACCCTTCCTTAATTTCTCGATAGCTAAGGTACGACCGTTAGCTATTTCTCTAACCCAAAAGTAACCCTAGGTACGACCGTAGGATTTAATTTCTAGATTGCATTAATAATTAGAAAGGCCCAATCCTAACCAACAAACACGCTACGAGGGTTTGTTTAAATTAGATCATATGCTCCCCTGACATAAACCCAATTACGCCAGTTGCTACTGAGGTAGAGATAACGAACAATTACGGATTCAATTACCCCTATTTAGCAAAAATAGCCTATATGAATAATTAATTATTGCGCACTAATCAACCATACACAAGGCCATAGCAATTAAAATCAAGGAACATATAAATACCAATAAATGAAGAAAATAATTAAAACAGATTCGATCTCACAGTAATTGTCGAACCAAATCGTCAGTTGTCCCCTTGACTAGAATAGCTTAACCACGCCTCATGAGAAAATCTCCCCGTTGGGGAATATTGTCGAATACCTGGCGTGTGTCAGAGGCCAGTCCAAAGAAAGAAAACTAGAACTAAACTAAAAAACTAAAACTAAAGCCCTAGATATCTTTTGCTTCTGTACGTTGTCCCCTTTTAAAGCAACAAAAGAAAGATGACTAAAAGCTATCTAGGTGGTCCCCACACATGTGGACAAAGCCTCCCAAGTACTTCTTGTTCCAAGTCTTCCTACGTTTCTTTCCTTGAAGCCCAAATGACCAAATGCCTTTCACTAGCTTGTGGTCCCCCACCAATTCAAGGGCCCAAGGATTTCAGCCCTTAGAAGTCTCCATATTTTTCACAAAGTCCCTCCTTTTTGGTAGTTTTCTACTTCATTCCTGAAATTGATTCCAAATACCAAATATGAGTAAATATCAGCAATTAACACAATATTTGTCAGGAATAGAAGGGAAAATTAATAATAAAAATACTAACAAATTATACCCTATCAAAACGTAAGGTACAATATGGATGAGAGATCATAAAGATAACATAAATAGTTTAAAGCAAACTAAACTATGAAGTGAAATCAATTAGGGTTGTTAATTGATGTAGCAAGAATAGAGATGAGAGGAAATGTAATTATCTAATCAAGTTCGAAGTTTTGAGTAAACCAGACTTCGAGTTGAACTTGAAAATACAATAATAAGCTATAATATGGATGAGTATCTCGTAAACATAACATAAATAGGTTAAAGCAAACTAAAATCTAAAGTGAGTTCAATTAGAACTATTAATTGGCGTGGATGGAAATTGGAAACATAATAGACATAGTGGCTTTATAACCAGAATTAAGATTGTAGATGAGTGATCGATAATATAATTGAGGAAGCAACTTTTGAACCAGAATCAAGATTGTAGACAAGTGATCACAATTATAATTGACATTGTGGCTTTTTTTTTTTTCTAGAATCGAGATTACAGATAAATGATAATAATCTTAATCTAAATGAAATTGAAATTGAGATTAAAACCGATGATAACTAATGACTAATTAACTGCCATGTAATCGAAGTTGAGATTAAAACCAATGATAAGTAAGGACTACAAGTTGAGATTAAAATCGATAATAAGTAATGATTACAAGTGTAATTGAAATTGAAGTTGAGGTTAAAACCAATGATTAGTGGATGAGTATTTACAAAAATTGACAAAATAAGAACTAAAATCGGATAATGTTGTAATTGTATTTTTGTCCATCACAGATGCTTCATGTAATGTTAATACACAATTAAAATTAGTTATTCTCCTCTCCTGGTAGAAAAAGAAAAACTAAATTATTTCATAGAAATGAGGTGTAAGAATGTAAATGGTGGAAAATTTTTGAAAAATTAGATTTAGTGGGCTTTACAACATGAGAGCTTCGTTTGCGCCCAGAGTAAAATTCTCGGCACATATGCTTGCTTCATTCGGAAACCACATTGCACCTTTTTATTTTTTTTGTAATTAGAGATGCATTGAAAATAAAATAAAATAAAAGTTTACAAAATAGTTCTCATAATACAGTCATCCAAGAGGTAGAAAATCCACTTAAATCATCCAAAAGAAAGGGGAGTACAAAATCTAGACAGCAATAAAAAATAAAAAATAAAAAATTGGGTATGATCATCACACAGCTTCCTCCCCCATTTAGCCAGCATGTCCGCGCATCGATTTGCTTTCCTGAAGTTATGGTGGAAACGTTCCCCGTGGAATGTTTGTAGTTAACAGGATACTCGGTCTCGCTTCACATCTTGCGGTTTGGTTGAATGCATAGATTGGATTCTTTCACATATAAAATCTTTTATGATGTGATATATATGAGATCAAAAATTAGTTAGCTAGAAATTGTAGTTATGATACGAGTAGAATAATATTTGATTTTTTTTTTTTGTTTTGCAAATCATGCTTACCAAATAGACCCAAAAATGTTCACGAGCAACGATGTCACATTTCTAGTATTGGCAGAATGTTTGGGTTCACAGACAAAATAATGTCCATGGTTTGACACGTAAACTGTATTTCACATCAAACGAAGGAGATTCAAGATGAGGTTAGGACAAGGACTTAGTTCAATTGTGTTTTGTGCAGTTTCGTTCGATTATTCGTTCCCTAACTAGTTTTATATTGCCTACCGTGATGACTTATTTCGACAATTTTCTAGTCAATACAGAGTGCAACTTGTAGTGAACTAGTTTAAGTAAACTTGTAGTGAACTAGTTTAAGTAAACTTGTAGTGAATAATTTGTGTCGCTTATGTTTATTTAAGTAAAAATCTTATCTGAAATAAATGCCAAGTACTAAAAGTGAGTAGAATCCAGCAATTAATCCACATTGAGTCAGGTAATAGGGGAAATTAATAATAAAATAAATAATAAAATCGCACCCTATCAAAGATTAAAGGAGAAGGATTGCAAACAGTCCATTTGGTATCACAAGGCCATTCTGGAAAAGGACCAAGAAAGAATAAAAGGAAGAGTTGGCAAACACCAAATAACAGCGATCAAGGAGAAGCATCTAACCATGATCGGTTTGACTTTAGATGCTATTTTTGTAAAAGGAAGGGACATAAGAAGACGGATTGTCCTAAACGTAAAGCTTGGTTTCAAAAGAAAGGTAATCTCCTTTCATTTATGTATTTTGAAACCAATTTAATCGATGTACCTTCTAATACGTGATGGCTTGACTCTGGTGCAAACTATTCATGTTTCAAATAACATGCAGGGATTCCTTACAACCCGCCAACCAATGATAACCGAAAGGACAATTCTGATGGGAAACAAAATGGGAGTAAAAGTTGAAGCCGTTGGAACCTATCGTCTTATTCTTAATTTTGGAAATTTACTAGATCTTCCTAATACCTTTTGTGCACCCTCCTTTTCTAGAAACTTACTCTCCTTATCTCGTCTTGATTTGGAAGGCTATGTGTTTCATTTTGAGAATAATTCCTTTACCTTTTCTAAGACTGGTAGTTTCATTGGGAGTGGCAATTTATGTGATGGATTGTATCAAATAAACCTTGATCCTACTTTTTCCGCATCTCTTCTTTCCCTACATATGAATACTAATGTCTGCACCAAACGTAGTCGTGATAATGAAACTTCAGCTATGTTGTGGCATAAACGCTTAGGCCATATCTCTAAAGAAAGGATTGAGCGGCTTGTAAAGGATGGAGTTTTACCAACTCTTGATTTTACAAATTTTGGTATCTGTATAGATTGCATTAAAGGAAAGCAAACTGAGGGGACCAAGAAAGGTGCCACAAGAAGTTTAGGACTACTTGAAATAATACATACAGATATCTGTGGACCATTTTCTCCTTGTATCAGTGGAGAAACATATTTCATCACTTTTATTGATGACTTCTCACGGTATGGTTATATCTATCTTATTAAAGAAAAATCTGATACTTTGAGTATGTTTAAAATATTCAAGGCCGAAGTTGAAAATCAACTAGATAGAAAGATTAAAGTAGTGAGATCTGATAGAGGTGGTGAGTATTTTGGAAAGTATAATGAAAATGGTCAGAATCTTGGACCATTTGCTAGGTTCCTTCAAGAAAGTGGAATTATAACTCAATATACAATGCCAGGAACACCTCAGCAGAATGTGTGGCTGAGAGAAGAAATCGAACCCTTCTGGATATGGTTCGAAGTATGATTAGCGACACCACACTTCCTGAATTTTTGTGGAGTGAAGCAATTAAAACAGCTATGTATCTTTTAAACCGGGTCCCAACTAAAGCTGTTGCGAGGACTCCTTTTGAATTATGGGTCGGTAGGAAACCAAGTTTAAATCATATACATATTTGGGGCTGTCCTGCTGAAGCAAGACTTTGCAATCCACATGAACGGAAGTTGGATTTAAGAACCGTTAGTTGCTTCTTTATCAGTTATCCTGAAAAGTCAAAAGGATACCGATTCTATTGTCCTAATCATTATAATAGAATAATGGAAACGAATACTGCTAAGTTCCTTGAGAATGAAAATTCTAGTGGGAGTCATGATATAAGAAAAGTGGCATTAGTCCCTGAAATTCGGGAATTAAATGATTTGCCTATTACAGAAATCGAAAAGGGCGACAAAAAATTTAATTTGCTGCATAATAAGCCAAGTCATGGCATTTCAAATCCCATTGATACTCATGATCATTCATACACTTTACGTCGGTCCAAAAGACACAAGAAAAGTGCAATTCCAGATGATTATCTAGTATACTTGCAAGAACTTGGTGAAACTGGCATTGATGATCCGAGCACGTTTTCACAAGCCATAATTAGTAGTGAGTCCAATAAATGGTTGGATGCTATGAATGAGGAAATAGCATCAATGAAAGCCAATGAGGTCTGGGAATTGGTTGAATTACCTAAGGGGCATGTACCCATTCAGTGTAAATGGGTATTCAAAACTAAACGAGACTCTAAAGGTAATATTGCACCGTTATAAGGCCAGACTAGTGGCAAAAGGATTCACTCAAAGAGAAGGCATTGATTATAATGAGACTTTCTCTCCTGTATCAAAGAAGGACTCATTTCGAATCATTATGGCCTTGGTAGCACATTTTGATCTAGAGCTACATCAAATGGATGTAAAAACATCCTTTTTAAATGGAATCTAGATGAAGAAATATACATGCAACAACCAGAAGGTTTTCAAGAGGAAGGAAATGAGCAATTGGTTTGTAAGCTTAAAAGATCTATATATGGACTTAAACAGGCCTCCCAACAGTGGTATCTTAAGTTTGCTAATACCATTACGACCTTTGAATTTCAAGAAAATAAGTTTGATGAATGTATATATCTGAAGGTCAGTGGGAGTAAGTTCATATTTTTGATCTTATATGTTGATGACATTTTGCTCGCTACCAACAGTTTAAGTTTATTGCACGAGACAAAAGAATATCTTTCCAAGAACTTTGAGATGAAGGATATGAATGAGGCATCCTTTGTACTTGGCATTGAGATCCATAGAGATAGAACTAAGAGAATTCTTGGTTTATCTCAACAGACATATATCAATAAAGTTCTTGAAAGATTTCACATGCAAAATTGTTTAGCAACTCCATCCCCAATTGCTAAAGGAGACAAGTTTAGTCAAAATCAATGTCCTTAGAATGATATTGAGAGACAACAAACATGCCATGTTCCATATGCCTCTGCCGTTGGTAGTTTAATATATGTCCAGACTTGCACGCGGCCCAATATTAGTTTTGCAGTCGGAATGCTTGGAAGATATCAGAGTAATCCACTTCTGGAAGGCAGCTAAAAGGGTCAATAAGTGCAATACTCTTCTCATGATTATTTTTTTAGAAAATTATTATTCCCTTTGCTATAAAAAAAAAAAAAAAGAAAAAAAATGATGAAAAATGAAAAAAATGAAGAAAAAGAGAAAAACAAAAAACAAAAGAAAAAAGAAAATAAATAAAAATTCTTCTACTCCAATGATTCTTGTACTTAGTAACCGGGAGTCTTCATCTACAAATGTCGACTTTCGCGTAAAACGGTACTTGAATTAAGAGTATGCAAAGCAACTTGAGTATGTGAAGTGTTGAGTAACCGGTGATCTTCATCTAAAAATGTCGATCCTCGCGTCAAAAGGCATTCTCACGTCTTAAGTAATATTTAGATATGTAATATTAATAAATATCTTTTTAAACAGAATTAAAAGATGATCATGGGTTTAGGAAGCATATTATTGACCATATGATTTATGTTAAAATGGCTAAACATTGCATTTTATGGATTTTTATGGGAAAAACTTCATATTTTGTAAGTTTAATGATTCAATCATCAAATGAAGTGTATTGAGAAGATATTTGGATGATTGAAGATGGATTAAAATGGTGAAAATAAAATATGAAGTGTAAAAAGGAAAAATGCAATTTGAATCAAGAAAAGTCAGGTTTTGACAACTCTGACACGTTTTGGTATTTTGACTATATCTGGAGCTACACTGATCGGATCAAGGTGATCTTGGTACCATTTTGAAGCTAAGAGATATATCTACATTTGGTATGAAGACATCAAAGTCCAATTCAGCCGTTTTCATAGTCCAAAAGTTGAAATACCGAAATTCAACTCAGCTGTCCAAAGTGGAAAACAGAGCTCTGACCAGTGTTTAGTATTTCGATCATATCTCAGGCTACAAAGCTCAGATTTGGATGATTCTTGAAGAATTGGAAAGCTAACTCAAAGGGCTACAACTTTGGTGTTTTACAAAAAAGCCAGTTCAGCCTTTATGATAGAGAAAATCGCAGCTGAAGTAAGGACAAAGTGAATACGCGAGTACACAAAACGTGACTTGTAACCGCGTTTTGTGTAGGCGCGTTTTCCGGCCGCAATTCTGCAATTTTGCTCAGTCAATTCTCTTGTGCTCTGACTACTTTCCAGCTACAATCTGCAAGAGAATTCGGTGCACATGCTTTAGAAGACAAAAGGGCAAGAAAGTTGGCATATTTTCAAGTCAAAAACAATGGCTATTGACTATCTTAACAATTTCAGATTTGGAAATCAAATGCAGCAAATTTGGACCAATGGAAAAGGAGCTTTTGGAGCAGTTTTATATAGGGAGCAACCAGGACATGCAGAATATACGGGAGAAGCTTGAGGAGTGCAGAAATGTAGTTCTTCCATTTCCTTAGTGTAGGATAGTGTAGTAAGTGTAGTTCATCCACTCTTGTATATTATCTAGATTAGGATGAAAATGGAGGATGAAGAAGGCAAGGAAGAAAGCTCATGTGACAAGGGTTGTATTCCTTCCAAACTCTTTATCTTTTGTATTTGATTCCAAGTTTAGTTAATATACAAGTTCTGGAATTTATGTTATTTATGTGTCTCTAAGGTTTATACCTTGGGTTTGGTTGAACTTCCTATAATTGTTAGTGTTTATTATTTGGTTATTTGATTGCTATGATTTGAGCAAATTATTTAGTACTTTGGCTCTTTAAATCATGATTAATCTGGTACCATTAATTGTGATTATCTAAGGTGTTGTTTCTACAATGAAAATTGAGATTTAACATTAGTTCAAGAAGTGCTAAACATAGGGAGTACACTCACGAAAGTAGAGGTGCACCTATGTGGTTT
Source organism: Coffea arabica (assembly GCF_036785885.1). Classification (NCBI taxonomy): domain Eukaryota; kingdom Viridiplantae; phylum Streptophyta; class Magnoliopsida; order Gentianales; family Rubiaceae; genus Coffea; species Coffea arabica. The sequence goes on from NC_092321.1 coordinate 18,453,765, forward strand.
TTAGTGATTTATTTCATGTAATTTCATTGAAGAAATGAACTTGTAGCTAATTTCATAACCATGAGAATAGGTATGGATTAGTTATAAGTATAATTGATTCACTACGAAAGTAGGATTCAAATGCATAAGGAAATTACACCATAATTAGCCTAGATGTAGTAATTAATGATCCAAATATAGCACTTGCATGAGTAGTTAGGGATACCACAACCTAAGGAGCTTTTATTTGTTAATTTCTTGTATAAGTGCAGTAGGTTAAATTTCTTATCATTAATTGATAGTCTAAATAATAGAGAAGCTTTAGTAATACCGATAATTGTTCACTCTTCCTTGTGGGATCGACCCGATATATACCCTAAACTACTAGTTGATCTGTATACTTGCAGTGAACGGGTGTAATTCGGTATTTTTTAGCTTGCACGTATGTAAAATACCCGTCAAGTTTTTGGCGCCGTTGCCGGGGAAGATTTGGCAATATCGGTGTGAAGAGCAACTTTATTAATTTAGACAATTTTTCTTATTTTTGTTATTTTTGTTGTATCTTGTGTGTTTTATGTCATTTTTTTTAGTCAACTTTTATTATTATTATTATTATTATTTTTCTGTTTTAGTTTGTGTCTTGGAATCTATCCTTCTTAACTAATCTTACTTTTGAGATTGTTTAAAAGTAATTTTAGATAATGAGGAGGGTAGGTGAACTGGGAGGACAAAGCTTGAGAAATGAAAGATTGGCAATGGATGGTTACCTAGTGCAAAGCTCCTTCAACAGAGGTAACCAAGAAATTACTGAAGGTATGTTTTTTGAAGATGGTATAAGGTGCTTAAAGGCTAAATTTGATGTTATGATGCTACAAGTTCAAATGGACAAAATTGTGCAGGAAATTGAACAAAGGAGGAATGCAAATGTTTTTAATTCTTATCATGTGATTTGTGACTTGTGTGGAGATTATCATGCTTCTAATACATGTAGACAAGCACAAAATATGGATTATTATGATGAATTAGAGCATTACAATCCTTGTTTTGATCGATATAGTGCTAATTTGAGCAATTCTCCTGCTTATGGTTGGAATAATCAATGTACTTATAGTAATTCTTCATATTTTTATGATTACCAACCTGAATGTGTCCAATATGAATCAAAACCATCTTGGGAGTTGGCAATTGAAATGGTAGCTAATGATTCTAAGCCATCTTGGGTGTTAGCTTTAGAAAAATTAGCTAATGCAACTTCCAACCGTTTTGATAGGATTGAGGAAAGAATAGATGAATTAACTTCTCACTTTGGCAGAATAAATGAGCAATTGAATGCATTGTGTGAGGTTATTTCTTCTAATAAATTGCAAAATGATCCTAGCATGAATGGTAAGAATGTTGTATGTGAAAATGGATTGCATGTTGATGAAAATGATGAATCTCAATTGTGTTTCAATGAGCAAATGTCCATTTCACAAGATAATATCTTTGGAACTAACTTTGAGTCTCAAGAGGTGAGTTTTAATGACTCATTTTTCACCCCTCTTGAGGAGTGCATTGAAAGTATAGGTTCTAAGGGTATTGCTGCCCAAGATACTCTCATGGCATTCCCGTTGGTAAGTTCTCAAGTGGTGCATATTCAAGGTAATATTTATGAAACACTTGAAATAGGTAAGTCACTTCCATTTCTCACATCATTAGATCATGTGACTTTTGCTATAAAGTCACCATTTAATGATCCACCACGACCAAAAATGGTGGATTATTCGTTAACTAAGCCTCCTTGAAAAATGAGGTTCAATAGTCGAGCCAACGACTATAAATAAAAGCGCTTATTGGGAGGCAACCCAATGTTTTGGCTATTTATGTTATTTTGGGGTGATTTTATGTTTAAAGTATGTGTTTGAGTTATTTTGTTATTTTTCATTTGTAGGTATTGGAAATGGAAGCAAAAGTGACCAAATGAGGTGAAAAAGGCAAAATTTGATCAAGGAACTCAACCCCTCGATTTGAGTAATTGTTGTTTTTGATCCGTTACAAGGGGCTAAAATGCATGTTTTTAATGTTTTACATGTGTGCACATTGATAAATTTTACAAACAACTGATTTATGATGCATTTTGAGTGATTGGGGTATCATTTGTAATTTTTCAAAGTTGGCTTTCTGCAAAAATTTCGCAGAAGAAAACGCATTTGGGCTGAAAACGCGCCTTAGAATCGCGTTTTCCATAATCGCGTTTTCGATTCTGCGCCTATACTGAAGAAAACGCGCATCAAAACGCGACAGGAAGTCGCGTTTTCTACCAAGTCGCGTTTTACAGCCTGATCAAAAAATGAAAACGCGACTTAAAATACGCGACTCCAAGTCGCGTTTTACAACACAGTCGCGTTTTCGTTCCTGCAAGTTTTGTGCATAAAACGCGACTTCTAAAACGCGAGTTAAAGGCGCGTTTTATTGAGTCACGTTTTCTGAGCACGTTTTTTTTGAAAAAAAAAAAAAATGCAACTTCCCTGGTTCTCTTTTTCTTCTTTTCCTCATATATTTTCTTGTACCTTGAGTTGCTTATTGTGTATTTTCTATAGGTACATCACCACCACAAAGGCTAAGGAATTACGGATCGCCGTTATATGTTTATTAAGCCTTTGTTATCACTTTTGTTTCTCATTTTTCATTTTTAGGTTTATATCACTAATGGTTACCAAATGGAACTCATGAAGCGATGAAGACAAGCGAACAACATACCTTGAAGCTTCATATTCAATCACAACAATAGGGGAGTATTACTTTCTTTATCTTGATTTTCCTTTTTACACATTGAGGACAATGTGTATGTTAAGTGTGGGGGGAGAATTGAGATTATATATATTGTATGTGATTAAATTATTAGTTGCAAATATTGGACTTGTGTTAAAATTCAAAATTTTTCTAAAATCTTGTCCAAAATTGCAAACTTGCCCCAAAAAGTTTCATATTTTTTCAATTTTATCCAAGGGGTAACAAGTTTCATACCATTAGTAGTTCAAATTCCTTCTACATTTGAGATAAATATATGTGATTTGGAAACTTCTTTTCTCATTTAACTTGGAAATGACTATTATGTGATTATAATTTTTGCATTTGTAGGAAAGTATATCTTTTAAAGTGGAGAAAATTATGCCTATATTTTTTTGCATATTTGATGAAATTTCTTCTCTTTATTGGATTTTATAAGTTAAGTGATAAATATGGTCAATAAGTGCAATACTCTTCTCATGATTATTTTTTTAGAAAATTATTATTCCCTTTGCTATAAAAAAAAAAAAAAAAGAAAAAAAATGATGAAAAATGAAAAAAATGAAGAAAAAGAGAAAAACAAAAAACAAAAGAAAAAAGAAAATAAATAAAAATTCTTCTACTCCAATGATTCTTGTACTTAGTAACCGGGAGTCTTCATCTACAAATGTCGACTTTCGCGTAAAACGGTACTTGAATTAAGAGTATGCAAAGCAACTTGAGTATGTGAAGTGTTGAGTAACCGGTGATCTTCATCTAAAAATGTCGATCCTCGCGTCAAAAGGCATTCTCACGTCTTAAGTAATATTTAGATATGTAATATTAATAAATATCTTTTTAAACAGAATTAAAAGATGATCATGGGTTTAGGAAGCATATTATTGACCATATGAGTTACTTACTTGTAAGATTGGGTAAAGATGAAAAATTGATTTGAATTTGTTATAATGACGGTATAATTGGCTCTCCTTTACTTGATATTATGAGTACTTGAACTTAATTGAATAATTGCATAATGGTTATTTACTTTGTTTTGAGGAAATGAAGTTGAAATGCTACATATGTTTATTTTCAAATTTTGATCATTGTTGGTTTGTATTTCTTATTGCTTGAGGACAAGCAATGGTTCAAGTGTGGGGGTATTTGATAAGAGTTTATTTTACGTATTTTTAGTGTGTTTTATTAGTTAATTTTGGTTTGATTATTTAGTTTAATAACTAAAATAACTAAGGTTTTGGTAAAAAACTACATTTTATGTTAAAATGGCTAAACATTGCATTTTATGGATTTTTATGGGAAAAACTTCATATTTTGTAAGTTTAATGATTCAATCATCAAATGAAGTGTATTGAGAAGATATTTGGATGATTGAAGATGGATTAAAATGGTGAAAATAAAATATGAAGTGTAAAAAGGAAAAATGCAATTTGAATCAAGAAAAGTCAGGTTTTGACAACTCTGACACGTTTTGGTATTTTGACTATATCTGGAGCTACACTGATCGGATCAAGGTGATCTTGGTACCATTTTGAAGCTAAGAGATATATCTACATTTGGTATGAAGACATCAAAGTCCAATTCAGCCGTTTTCATAGTCCAAAAGTTGAAATACCGAAATTCAACTCAGCTGTCCAAAGTGGAAAACAGAGCTCTGACCAGTGTTTAGTATTTCGATCATATCTCAGGCTACAAAGCTCAGATTTGGATGATTCTTGAAGAATTGGAAAGCTAACTCAAAGGGCTACAACTTTGGTGTTTTACAAAAAAGCCAGTTCAGCCTTTATGATAGAGAAAATCGCAGCTGAAGTAAGGACAAAGTGAATACGCGAGTACACAAAACGTGACTTGTAACCGCGTTTTGTGTAGGCGCGTTTTCCGGCCGCAATTCTGCAATTTTGCTCAGTCAATTCTCTTGTGCTCTGACTACTTTCCAGCTACAATCTGCAAGAGAATTCGGTGCACATGCTTTAGAAGACAAAAGGGCAAGAAAGTTGGCATATTTTCAAGTCAAAAACAATGGCTATTGACTATCTTAACAATTTCAGATTTGGAAATCAAATGCAGCAAATTTGGACCAATGGAAAAGGAGCTTTTGGAGCAGTTTTATATAGGGAGCAACCAGGACATGCAGAATATACGGGAGAAGCTTGAGGAGTGCAGAAATGTAGTTCTTCCATTTCCTTAGTGTAGGATAGTGTAGTAAGTGTAGTTCATCCACTCTTGTATATTATCTAGATTAGGATGAAAATGGAGGATGAAGAAGGCAAGGAAGAAAGCTCATGTGACAAGGGTTGTATTCCTTCCAAACTCTTTATCTTTTGTATTTGATTCCAAGTTTAGTTAATATACAAGTTCTGGAATTTATGTTATTTATGTGTCTCTAAGGTTTATACCTTGGGTTTGGTTGAACTTCCTATAATTGTTAGTGTTTATTATTTGGTTATTTGATTGCTATGATTTGAGCAAATTATTTAGTACTTTGGCTCTTTAAATCATGATTAATCTGGTACCATTAATTGTGATTATCTAAGGTGTTGTTTCTACAATGAAAATTGAGATTTAACATTAGTTCAAGAAGTGCTAAACATAGGGAGTACACTCACGAAAGTAGAGGTGCACCTATGTGGTTTTTAGTGATTTATTTCATGTAATTTCATTGAAGAAATGAACTTGTAGCTAATTTCATAACCATGAGAATAGGTATGGATTAGTTATAAGTATAATTGATTCACTACGAAAGTAGGATTCAAATGCATAAGGAAATTACACCATAATTAGCCTAGATGTAGTAATTAATGATCCAAATATAGCACTTGCATGAGTAGTTAGGGATACCACAACCTAAGGAGCTTTTATTTGTTAATTTCTTGTATAAGTGCAGTAGGTTAAATTTCTTATCATTAATTGATAGTCTAAATAATAGAGAAGCTTTAGTAATACCGATAATTGTTCACTCTTCCTTGTGGGATCGACCCGATATATACCCTAAACTACTAGTTGATCTGTATACTTGCAGTGAACGGGTGTAATTCGGTATTTTTTAGCTTGCACGTATGTAAAATACCCGTCAAGTTTTTGGCGCCGTTGCCGGGGAAGATTTGGCAATATCGGTGTGAAGAGCAACTTTATTAATTTAGACAATTTTTCTTATTTTTGTTATTTTTGTTGTATCTTGTGTGTTTTATGTCATTTTTTTTAGTCAACTTTTATTATTATTATTATTATTATTTTTCTGTTTTAGTTTGTGTCTTGGAATCTATCCTTCTTAACTAATCTTACTTTTGAGATTGTTTAAAAGTAATTTTAGATAATGAGGAGGGTAGGTGAACTGGGAGGACAAAGCTTGAGAAATGAAAGATTGGCAATGGATGGTTACCTAGTGCAAAGCTCCTTCAACAGAGGTAACCAAGAAATTACTGAAGGTATGTTTTTTGAAGATGGTATAAGGTGCTTAAAGGCTAAATTTGATGTTATGATGCTACAAGTTCAAATGGACAAAATTGTGCAGGAAATTGAACAAAGGAGGAATGCAAATGTTTTTAATTCTTATCATGTGATTTGTGACTTGTGTGGAGATTATCATGCTTCTAATACATGTAGACAAGCACAAAATATGGATTATTATGATGAATTAGAGCATTACAATCCTTGTTTTGATCGATATAGTGCTAATTTGAGCAATTCTCCTGCTTATGGTTGGAATAATCAATGTACTTATAGTAATTCTTCATATTTTTATGATTACCAACCTGAATGTGTCCAATATGAATCAAAACCATCTTGGGAGTTGGCAATTGAAATGGTAGCTAATGATTCTAAGCCATCTTGGGTGTTAGCTTTAGAAAAATTAGCTAATGCAACTTCCAACCGTTTTGATAGGATTGAGGAAAGAATAGATGAATTAACTTCTCACTTTGGCAGAATAAATGAGCAATTGAATGCATTGTGTGAGGTTATTTCTTCTAATAAATTGCAAAATGATCCTAGCATGAATGGTAAGAATGTTGTATGTGAAAATGGATTGCATGTTGATGAAAATGATGAATCTCAATTGTGTTTCAATGAGCAAATGTCCATTTCACAAGATAATATCTTTGGAACTAACTTTGAGTCTCAAGAGGTGAGTTTTAATGACTCATTTTTCACCCCTCTTGAGGAGTGCATTGAAAGTATAGGTTCTAAGGGTATTGCTGCCCAAGATACTCTCATGGCATTCCCGTTGGTAAGTTCTCAAGTGGTGCATATTCAAGGTAATATTTATGAAACACTTGAAATAGGTAAGTCACTTCCATTTCTCACATCATTAGATCATGTGACTTTTGCTATAAAGTCACCATTTAATGATCCACCACGACCAAAAATGGTGGATTATTCGTTAACTAAGCCTCCTTGAAAAATGAGGTTCAATAGTCGAGCCAACGACTATAAATAAAAGCGCTTATTGGGAGGCAACCCAATGTTTTGGCTATTTATGTTATTTTGGGGTGATTTTATGTTTAAAGTATGTGTTTGAGTTATTTTGTTATTTTTCATTTGTAGGTATTGGAAATGGAAGCAAAAGTGACCAAATGAGGTGAAAAAGGCAAAATTTGATCAAGGAACTCAACCCCTCGATTTGAGTAATTGTTGTTTTTGATCCGTTACAAGGGGCTAAAATGCATGTTTTTAATGTTTTACATGTGTGCACATTGATAAATTTTACAAACAACTGATTTATGATGCATTTTGAGTGATTGGGGTATCATTTGTAATTTTTCAAAGTTGGCTTTCTGCAAAAATTTCGCAGAAGAAAACGCATTTGGGCTGAAAACGCGCCTTAGAATCGCGTTTTCCATAATCGCGTTTTCGATTCTGCGCCTATACTGAAGAAAACGCGCATCAAAACGCGACAGGAAGTCGCGTTTTCTACCAAGTCGCGTTTTACAGCCTGATCAAAAAATGAAAACGCGACTTAAAATACGCGACTCCAAGTCGCGTTTTACAACACAGTCGCGTTTTCGTTCCTGCAAGTTTTGTGCATAAAACGCGACTTCTAAAACGCGAGTTAAAGGCGCGTTTTATTGAGTCACGTTTTCTGAGCACGTTTTTTTTGAAAAAAAAAAAAAATGCAACTTCCCTGGTTCTCTTTTTCTTCTTTTCCTCATATATTTTCTTGTACCTTGAGTTGCTTATTGTGTATTTTCTATAGGTACATCACCACCACAAAGGCTAAGGAATTACGGATCGCCGTTATATGTTTATTAAGCCTTTGTTATCACTTTTGTTTCTCATTTTTCATTTTTAGGTTTATATCACTAATGGTTACCAAATGGAACTCATGAAGCGATGAAGACAAGCGAACAACATACCTTGAAGCTTCATATTCAATCACAACAATAGGGGAGTATTACTTTCTTTATCTTGATTTTCCTTTTTACACATTGAGGACAATGTGTATGTTAAGTGTGGGGGGAGAATTGAGATTATATATATTGTATGTGATTAAATTATTAGTTGCAAATATTGGACTTGTGTTAAAATTCAAAATTTTTCTAAAATCTTGTCCAAAATTGCAAACTTGCCCCAAAAAGTTTCATATTTTTTCAATTTTATCCAAGGGGTAACAAGTTTCATACCATTAGTAGTTCAAATTCCTTCTACATTTGAGATAAATATATGTGATTTGGAAACTTCTTTTCTCATTTAACTTGGAAATGACTATTATGTGATTATAATTTTTGCATTTGTAGGAAAGTATATCTTTTAAAGTGGAGAAAATTATGCCTATATTTTTTTGCATATTTGATGAAATTTCTTCTCTTTATTGGATTTTATAAGTTAAGTGATAAATATGGTCAATAAGTGCAATACTCTTCTCATGATTATTTTTTTAGAAAATTATTATTCCCTTTGCTATAAAAAAAAAAAAAAAAGAAAAAAAATGATGAAAAATGAAAAAAATGAAGAAAAAGAGAAAAACAAAAAACAAAAGAAAAAAGAAAATAAATAAAAATTCTTCTACTCCAATGATTCTTGTACTTAGTAACCGGGAGTCTTCATCTACAAATGTCGACTTTCGCGTAAAACGGTACTTGAATTAAGAGTATGCAAAGCAACTTGAGTATGTGAAGTGTTGAGTAACCGGTGATCTTCATCTAAAAATGTCGATCCTCGCGTCAAAAGGCATTCTCACGTCTTAAGTAATATTTAGATATGTAATATTAATAAATATCTTTTTAAACAGAATTAAAAGATGATCATGGGTTTAGGAAGCATATTATTGACCATATGAGTTACTTACTTGTAAGATTGGGTAAAGATGAAAAATTGATTTGAATTTGTTATAATGACGGTATAATTGGCTCTCCTTTACTTGATATTATGAGTACTTGAACTTAATTGAATAATTGCATAATGGTTATTTACTTTGTTTTGAGGAAATGAAGTTGAAATGCTACATATGTTTATTTTCAAATTTTGATCATTGTTGGTTTGTATTTCTTATTGCTTGAGGACAAGCAATGGTTCAAGTGTGGGGGTATTTGATAAGAGTTTATTTTACGTATTTTTAGTGTGTTTTATTAGTTAATTTTGGTTTGATTATTTAGTTTAATAACTAAAATAACTAAGGTTTTGGTAAAAAACTACATTTTATGTTAAAATGGCTAAACATTGCATTTTATGGATTTTTATGGGAAAAACTTCATATTTTGTAAGTTTAATGATTCAATCATCAAATGAAGTGTATTGAGAAGATATTTGGATGATTGAAGATGGATTAAAATGGTGAAAATAAAATATGAAGTGTAAAAAGGAAAAATGCAATTTGAATCAAGAAAAGTCAGGTTTTGACAACTCTGACACGTTTTGGTATTTTGACTATATCTGGAGCTACACTGATCGGATCAAGGTGATCTTGGTACCATTTTGAAGCTAAGAGATATATCTACATTTGGTATGAAGACATCAAAGTCCAATTCAGCCGTTTTCATAGTCCAAAAGTTGAAATACCGAAATTCAACTCAGCTGTCCAAAGTGGAAAACAGAGCTCTGACCAGTGTTTAGTATTTCGATCATATCTCAGGCTACAAAGCTCAGATTTGGATGATTCTTGAAGAATTGGAAAGCTAACTCAAAGGGCTACAACTTTGGTGTTTTACAAAAAAGCCAGTTCAGCCTTTATGATAGAGAAAATCGCAGCTGAAGTAAGGACAAAGTGAATACGCGAGTACACAAAACGTGACTTGTAACCGCGTTTTGTGTAGGCGCGTTTTCCGGCCGCAATTCTGCAATTTTGCTCAGTCAATTCTCTTGTGCTCTGACTACTTTCCAGCTACAATCTGCAAGAGAATTCGGTGCACATGCTTTAGAAGACAAAAGGGCAAGAAAGTTGGCATATTTTCAAGTCAAAAACAATGGCTATTGACTATCTTAACAATTTCAGATTTGGAAATCAAATGCAGCAAATTTGGACCAATGGAAAAGGAGCTTTTGGAGCAGTTTTATATAGGGAGCAACCAGGACATGCAGAATATACGGGAGAAGCTTGAGGAGTGCAGAAATGTAGTTCTTCCATTTCCTTAGTGTAGGATAGTGTAGTAAGTGTAGTTCATCCACTCTTGTATATTATCTAGATTAGGATGAAAATGGAGGATGAAGAAGGCAAGGAAGAAAGCTCATGTGACAAGGGTTGTATTCCTTCCAAACTCTTTATCTTTTGTATTTGATTCCAAGTTTAGTTAATATACAAGTTCTGGAATTTATGTTATTTATGTGTCTCTAAGGTTTATACCTTGGGTTTGGTTGAACTTCCTATAATTGTTAGTGTTTATTATTTGGTTATTTGATTGCTATGATTTGAGCAAATTATTTAGTACTTTGGCTCTTTAAATCATGATTAATCTGGTACCATTAATTGTGATTATCTAAGGTGTTGTTTCTACAATGAAAATTGAGATTTAACATTAGTTCAAGAAGTGCTAAACATAGGGAGTACACTCACGAAAGTAGAGGTGCACCTATGTGGTTTTTAGTGATTTATTTCATGTAATTTCATTGAAGAAATGAACTTGTAGCTAATTTCATAACCATGAGAATAGGTATGGATTAGTTATAAGTATAATTGATTCACTACGAAAGTAGGATTCAAATGCATAAGGAAATTACACCATAATTAGCCTAGATGTAGTAATTAATGATCCAAATATAGCACTTGCATGAGTAGTTAGGGATACCACAACCTAAGGAGCTTTTATTTGTTAATTTCTTGTATAAGTGCAGTAGGTTAAATTTCTTATCATTAATTGATAGTCTAAATAATAGAGAAGCTTTAGTAATACCGATAATTGTTCACTCTTCCTTGTGGGATCGACCCGATATATACCCTAAACTACTAGTTGATCTGTATACTTGCAGTGAACGGGTGTAATTCGGTATTTTTTAGCTTGCACGTATGTAAAATACCCGTCAAGTTTTTGGCGCCGTTGCCGGGGAAGATTTGGCAATATCGGTGTGAAGAGCAACTTTATTAATTTAGACAATTTTTCTTATTTTTGTTATTTTTGTTGTATCTTGTGTGTTTTATGTCATTTTTTTTAGTCAACTTTTATTATTATTATTATTATTATTTTTCTGTTTTAGTTTGTGTCTTGGAATCTATCCTTCTTAACTAATCTTACTTTTGAGATTGTTTAAAAGTAATTTTAGATAATGAGGAGGGTAGGTGAACTGGGAGGACAAAGCTTGAGAAATGAAAGATTGGCAATGGATGGTTACCTAGTGCAAAGCTCCTTCAACAGAGGTAACCAAGAAATTACTGAAGGTATGTTTTTTGAAGATGGTATAAGGTGCTTAAAGGCTAAATTTGATGTTATGATGCTACAAGTTCAAATGGACAAAATTGTGCAGGAAATTGAACAAAGGAGGAATGCAAATGTTTTTAATTCTTATCATGTGATTTGTGACTTGTGTGGAGATTATCATGCTTCTAATACATGTAGACAAGCACAAAATATGGATTATTATGATGAATTAGAGCATTACAATCCTTGTTTTGATCGATATAGTGCTAATTTGAGCAATTCTCCTGCTTATGGTTGGAATAATCAATGTACTTATAGTAATTCTTCATATTTTTATGATTACCAACCTGAATGTGTCCAATATGAATCAAAACCATCTTGGGAGTTGGCAATTGAAATGGTAGCTAATGATTCTAAGCCATCTTGGGTGTTAGCTTTAGAAAAATTAGCTAATGCAACTTCCAACCGTTTTGATAGGATTGAGGAAAGAATAGATGAATTAACTTCTCACTTTGGCAGAATAAATGAGCAATTGAATGCATTGTGTGAGGTTATTTCTTCTAATAAATTGCAAAATGATCCTAGCATGAATGGTAAGAATGTTGTATGTGAAAATGGATTGCATGTTGATGAAAATGATGAATCTCAATTGTGTTTCAATGAGCAAATGTCCATTTCACAAGATAATATCTTTGGAACTAACTTTGAGTCTCAAGAGGTGAGTTTTAATGACTCATTTTTCACCCCTCTTGAGGAGTGCATTGAAAGTATAGGTTCTAAGGGTATTGCTGCCCAAGATACTCTCATGGCATTCCCGTTGGTAAGTTCTCAAGTGGTGCATATTCAAGGTAATATTTATGAAACACTTGAAATAGGTAAGTCACTTCCATTTCTCACATCATTAGATCATGTGACTTTTGCTATAAAGTCACCATTTAATGATCCACCACGACCAAAAATGGTGGATTATTCGTTAACTAAGCCTCCTTGAAAAATGAGGTTCAATAGTCGAGCCAACGACTATAAATAAAAGCGCTTATTGGGAGGCAACCCAATGTTTTGGCTATTTATGTTATTTTGGGGTGATTTTATGTTTAAAGTATGTGTTTGAGTTATTTTGTTATTTTTCATTTGTAGGTATTGGAAATGGAAGCAAAAGTGACCAAATGAGGTGAAAAAGGCAAAATTTGATCAAGGAACTCAACCCCTCGATTTGAGTAATTGTTGTTTTTGATCCGTTACAAGGGGCTAAAATGCATGTTTTTAATGTTTTACATGTGTGCACATTGATAAATTTTACAAACAACTGATTTATGATGCATTTTGAGTGATTGGGGTATCATTTGTAATTTTTCAAAGTTGGCTTTCTGCAAAAATTTCGCAGAAGAAAACGCATTTGGGCTGAAAACGCGCCTTAGAATCGCGTTTTCCATAATCGCGTTTTCGATTCTGCGCCTATACTGAAGAAAACGCGCATCAAAACGCGACAGGAAGTCGCGTTTTCTACCAAGTCGCGTTTTACAGCCTGATCAAAAAATGAAAACGCGACTTAAAATACGCGACTCCAAGTCGCGTTTTACAACACAGTCGCGTTTTCGTTCCTGCAAGTTTTGTGCATAAAACGCGACTTCTAAAACGCGAGTTAAAGGCGCGTTTTATTGAGTCACGTTTTCTGAGCACGTTTTTTTTGAAAAAAAAAAAAAATGCAACTTCCCTGGTTCTCTTTTTCTTCTTTTCCTCATATATTTTCTTGTACCTTGAGTTGCTTATTGTGTATTTTCTATAGGTACATCACCACCACAAAGGCTAAGGAATTACGGATCGCCGTTATATGTTTATTAAGCCTTTGTTATCACTTTTGTTTCTCATTTTTCATTTTTAGGTTTATATCACTAATGGTTACCAAATGGAACTCATGAAGCGATGAAGACAAGCGAACAACATACCTTGAAGCTTCATATTCAATCACAACAATAGGGGAGTATTACTTTCTTTATCTTGATTTTCCTTTTTACACATTGAGGACAATGTGTATGTTAAGTGTGGGGGGAGAATTGAGATTATATATATTGTATGTGATTAAATTATTAGTTGCAAATATTGGACTTGTGTTAAAATTCAAAATTTTTCTAAAATCTTGTCCAAAATTGCAAACTTGCCCCAAAAAGTTTCATATTTTTTCAATTTTATCCAAGGGGTAACAAGTTTCATACCATTAGTAGTTCAAATTCCTTCTACATTTGAGATAAATATATGTGATTTGGAAACTTCTTTTCTCATTTAACTTGGAAATGACTATTATGTGATTATAATTTTTGCATTTGTAGGAAAGTATATCTTTTAAAGTGGAGAAAATTATGCCTATATTTTTTTGCATATTTGATGAAATTTCTTCTCTTTATTGGATTTTATAAGTTAAGTGATAAATATGGTCAATAAGTGCAATACTCTTCTCATGATTATTTTTTTAGAAAATTATTATTCCCTTTGCTATAAAAAAAAAAAAAAAGAAAAAAAATGATGAAAAATGAAAAAAATGAAGAAAAAGAGAAAAACAAAAAACAAAAGAAAAAAGAAAATAAATAAAAATTCTTCTACTCCAATGATTCTTGTACTTAGTAACCGGGAGTCTTCATCTACAAATGTCGACTTTCGCGTAAAACGGTACTTGAATTAAGAGTATGCAAAGCAACTTGAGTATGTGAAGTGTTGAGTAACCGGTGATCTTCATCTAAAAATGTCGATCCTCGCGTCAAAAGGCATTCTCACGTCTTAAGTAATATTTAGATATGTAATATTAATAAATATCTTTTTAAACAGAATTAAAAGATGATCATGGGTTTAGGAAGCATATTATTGACCATATGAGTTACTTACTTGTAAGATTGGGTAAAGATGAAAAATTGATTTGAATTTGTTATAATGACGGTATAATTGGCTCTCCTTTACTTGATATTATGAGTACTTGAACTTAATTGAATAATTGCATAATGGTTATTTACTTTGTTTTGAGGAAATGAAGTTGAAATGCTACATATGTTTATTTTCAAATTTTGATCATTGTTGGTTTGTATTTCTTATTGCTTGAGGACAAGCAATGGTTCAAGTGTGGGGGTATTTGATAAGAGTTTATTTTACGTATTTTTAGTGTGTTTTATTAGTTAATTTTGGTTTGATTATTTAGTTTAATAACTAAAATAACTAAGGTTTTGGTAAAAAACTACATTTTATGTTAAAATGGCTAAACATTGCATTTTATGGATTTTTATGGGAAAAACTTCATATTTTGTAAGTTTAATGATTCAATCATCAAATGAAGTGTATTGAGAAGATATTTGGATGATTGAAGATGGATTAAAATGGTGAAAATAAAATATGAAGTGTAAAAAGGAAAAATGCAATTTGAATCAAGAAAAGTCAGGTTTTGACAACTCTGACACGTTTTGGTATTTTGACTATATCTGGAGCTACACTGATCGGATCAAGGTGATCTTGGTACCATTTTGAAGCTAAGAGATATATCTACATTTGGTATGAAGACATCAAAGTCCAATTCAGCCGTTTTCATAGTCCAAAAGTTGAAATACCGAAATTCAACTCAGCTGTCCAAAGTGGAAAACAGAGCTCTGACCAGTGTTTAGTATTTCGATCATATCTCAGGCTACAAAGCTCAGATTTGGATGATTCTTGAAGAATTGGAAAGCTAACTCAAAGGGCTACAACTTTGGTGTTTTACAAAAAAGCCAGTTCAGCCTTTATGATAGAGAAAATCGCAGCTGAAGTAAGGACAAAGTGAATACGCGAGTACACAAAACGTGACTTGTAACCGCGTTTTGTGTAGGCGCGTTTTCCGGCCGCAATTCTGCAATTTTGCTCAGTCAATTCTCTTGTGCTCTGACTACTTTCCAGCTACAATCTGCAAGAGAATTCGGTGCACATGCTTTAGAAGACAAAAGGGCAAGAAAGTTGGCATATTTTCAAGTCAAAAACAATGGCTATTGACTATCTTAACAATTTCAGATTTGGAAATCAAATGCAGCAAATTTGGACCAATGGAAAAGGAGCTTTTGGAGCAGTTTTATATAGGGAGCAACCAGGACATGCAGAATATACGGGAGAAGCTTGAGGAGTGCAGAAATGTAGTTCTTCCATTTCCTTAGTGTAGGATAGTGTAGTAAGTGTAGTTCATCCACTCTTGTATATTATCTAGATTAGGATGAAAATGGAGGATGAAGAAGGCAAGGAAGAAAGCTCATGTGACAAGGGTTGTATTCCTTCCAAACTCTTTATCTTTTGTATTTGATTCCAAGTTTAGTTAATATACAAGTTCTGGAATTTATGTTATTTATGTGTCTCTAAGGTTTATACCTTGGGTTTGGTTGAACTTCCTATAATTGTTAGTGTTTATTATTTGGTTATTTGATTGCTATGATTTGAGCAAATTATTTAGTACTTTGGCTCTTTAAATCATGATTAATCTGGTACCATTAATTGTGATTATCTAAGGTGTTGTTTCTACAATGAAAATTGAGATTTAACATTAGTTCAAGAAGTGCTAAACATAGGGAGTACACTCACGAAAGTAGAGGTGCACCTATGTGGTTTTTAGTGATTTATTTCATGTAATTTCATTGAAGAAATGAACTTGTAGCTAATTTCATAACCATGAGAATAGGTATGGATTAGTTATAAGTATAATTGATTCACTACGAAAGTAGGATTCAAATGCATAAGGAAATTACACCATAATTAGCCTAGATGTAGTAATTAATGATCCAAATATAGCACTTGCATGAGTAGTTAGGGATACCACAACCTAAGGAGCTTTTATTTGTTAATTTCTTGTATAAGTGCAGTAGGTTAAATTTCTTATCATTAATTGATAGTCTAAATAATAGAGAAGCTTTAGTAATACCGATAATTGTTCACTCTTCCTTGTGGGATCGACCCGATATATACCCTAAACTACTAGTTGATCTGTATACTTGCAGTGAACGGGTGTAATTCGGTATTTTTTAGCTTGCACGTATGTAAAATACCCGTCAAGTTTTTGGCGCCGTTGCCGGGGAAGATTTGGCAATATCGGTGTGAAGAGCAACTTTATTAATTTAGACAATTTTTCTTATTTTTGTTATTTTTGTTGTATCTTGTGTGTTTTATGTCATTTTTTTTAGTCAACTTTTATTATTATTATTATTATTATTTTTCTGTTTTAGTTTGTGTCTTGGAATCTATCCTTCTTAACTAATCTTACTTTTGAGATTGTTTAAAAGTAATTTTAGATAATGAGGAGGGTAGGTGAACTGGGAGGACAAAGCTTGAGAAATGAAAGATTGGCAATGGATGGTTACCTAGTGCAAAGCTCCTTCAACAGAGGTAACCAAGAAATTACTGAAGGTATGTTTTTTGAAGATGGTATAAGGTGCTTAAAGGCTAAATTTGATGTTATGATGCTACAAGTTCAAATGGACAAAATTGTGCAGGAAATTGAACAAAGGAGGAATGCAAATGTTTTTAATTCTTATCATGTGATTTGTGACTTGTGTGGAGATTATCATGCTTCTAATACATGTAGACAAGCACAAAATATGGATTATTATGATGAATTAGAGCATTACAATCCTTGTTTTGATCGATATAGTGCTAATTTGAGCAATTCTCCTGCTTATGGTTGGAATAATCAATGTACTTATAGTAATTCTTCATATTTTTATGATTACCAACCTGAATGTGTCCAATATGAATCAAAACCATCTTGGGAGTTGGCAATTGAAATGGTAGCTAATGATTCTAAGCCATCTTGGGTGTTAGCTTTAGAAAAATTAGCTAATGCAACTTCCAACCGTTTTGATAGGATTGAGGAAAGAATAGATGAATTAACTTCTCACTTTGGCAGAATAAATGAGCAATTGAATGCATTGTGTGAGGTTATTTCTTCTAATAAATTGCAAAATGATCCTAGCATGAATGGTAAGAATGTTGTATGTGAAAATGGATTGCATGTTGATGAAAATGATGAATCTCAATTGTGTTTCAATGAGCAAATGTCCATTTCACAAGATAATATCTTTGGAACTAACTTTGAGTCTCAAGAGGTGAGTTTTAATGACTCATTTTTCACCCCTCTTGAGGAGTGCATTGAAAGTATAGGTTCTAAGGGTATTGCTGCCCAAGATACTCTCATGGCATTCCCGTTGGTAAGTTCTCAAGTGGTGCATATTCAAGGTAATATTTATGAAACACTTGAAATAGGTAAGTCACTTCCATTTCTCACATCATTAGATCATGTGACTTTTGCTATAAAGTCACCATTTAATGATCCACCACGACCAAAAATGGTGGATTATTCGTTAACTAAGCCTCCTTGAAAAATGAGGTTCAATAGTCGAGCCAACGACTATAAATAAAAGCGCTTATTGGGAGGCAACCCAATGTTTTGGCTATTTATGTTATTTTGGGGTGATTTTATGTTTAAAGTATGTGTTTGAGTTATTTTGTTATTTTTCATTTGTAGGTATTGGAAATGGAAGCAAAAGTGACCAAATGAGGTGAAAAAGGCAAAATTTGATCAAGGAACTCAACCCCTCGATTTGAGTAATTGTTGTTTTTGATCCGTTACAAGGGGCTAAAATGCATGTTTTTAATGTTTTACATGTGTGCACATTGATAAATTTTACAAACAACTGATTTATGATGCATTTTGAGTGATTGGGGTATCATTTGTAATTTTTCAAAGTTGGCTTTCTGCAAAAATTTCGCAGAAGAAAACGCATTTGGGCTGAAAACGCGCCTTAGAATCGCGTTTTCCATAATCGCGTTTTCGATTCTGCGCCTATACTGAAGAAAACGCGCATCAAAACGCGACAGGAAGTCGCGTTTTCTACCAAGTCGCGTTTTACAGCCTGATCAAAAAATGAAAACGCGACTTAAAATACGCGACTCCAAGTCGCGTTTTACAACACAGTCGCGTTTTCGTTCCTGCAAGTTTTGTGCATAAAACGCGACTTCTAAAACGCGAGTTAAAGGCGCGTTTTATTGAGTCACGTTTTCTGAGCACGTTTTTTTTGAAAAAAAAAAAAAATGCAACTTCCCTGGTTCTCTTTTTCTTCTTTTCCTCATATATTTTCTTGTACCTTGAGTTGCTTATTGTGTATTTTCTATAGGTACATCACCACCACAAAGGCTAAGGAATTACGGATCGCCGTTATATGTTTATTAAGCCTTTGTTATCACTTTTGTTTCTCATTTTTCATTTTTAGGTTTATATCACTAATGGTTACCAAATGGAACTCATGAAGCGATGAAGACAAGCGAACAACATACCTTGAAGCTTCATATTCAATCACAACAATAGGGGAGTATTACTTTCTTTATCTTGATTTTCCTTTTTACACATTGAGGACAATGTGTATGTTAAGTGTGGGGGGAGAATTGAGATTATATATATTGTATGTGATTAAATTATTAGTTGCAAATATTGGACTTGTGTTAAAATTCAAAATTTTTCTAAAATCTTGTCCAAAATTGCAAACTTGCCCCAAAAAGTTTCATATTTTTTCAATTTTATCCAAGGGGTAACAAGTTTCATACCATTAGTAGTTCAAATTCCTTCTACATTTGAGATAAATATATGTGATTTGGAAACTTCTTTTCTCATTTAACTTGGAAATGACTATTATGTGATTATAATTTTTGCATTTGTAGGAAAGTATATCTTTTAAAGTGGAGAAAATTATGCCTATATTTTTTTGCATATTTGATGAAATTTCTTCTCTTTATTGGATTTTATAAGTTAAGTGATAAATATGGTCAATAAGTGCAATACTCTTCTCATGATTATTTTTTTAGAAAATTATTATTCCCTTTGCTATAAAAAAAAAAAAAAAAGAAAAAAAATGATGAAAAATGAAAAAAATGAAGAAAAAGAGAAAAACAAAAAACAAAAGAAAAAAGAAAATAAATAAAAATTCTTCTACTCCAATGATTCTTGTACTTAGTAACCGGGAGTCTTCATCTACAAATGTCGACTTTCGCGTAAAACGGTACTTGAATTAAGAGTATGCAAAGCAACTTGAGTATGTGAAGTGTTGAGTAACCGGTGATCTTCATCTAAAAATGTCGATCCTCGCGTCAAAAGGCATTCTCACGTCTTAAGTAATATTTAGATATGTAATATTAATAAATATCTTTTTAAACAGAATTAAAAGATGATCATGGGTTTAGGAAGCATATTATTGACCATATGAGTTACTTACTTGTAAGATTGGGTAAAGATGAAAAATTGATTTGAATTTGTTATAATGACGGTATAATTGGCTCTCCTTTACTTGATATTATGAGTACTTGAACTTAATTGAATAATTGCATAATGGTTATTTACTTTGTTTTGAGGAAATGAAGTTGAAATGCTACATATGTTTATTTTCAAATTTTGATCATTGTTGGTTTGTATTTCTTATTGCTTGAGGACAAGCAATGGTTCAAGTGTGGGGGTATTTGATAAGAGTTTATTTTACGTATTTTTAGTGTGTTTTATTAGTTAATTTTGGTTTGATTATTTAGTTTAATAACTAAAATAACTAAGGTTTTGGTAAAAAACTACATTTTATGTTAAAATGGCTAAACATTGCATTTTATGGATTTTTATGGGAAAAACTTCATATTTTGTAAGTTTAATGATTCAATCATCAAATGAAGTGTATTGAGAAGATATTTGGATGATTGAAGATGGATTAAAATGGTGAAAATAAAATATGAAGTGTAAAAAGGAAAAATGCAATTTGAATCAAGAAAAGTCAGGTTTTGACAACTCTGACACGTTTTGGTATTTTGACTATATCTGGAGCTACACTGATCGGATCAAGGTGATCTTGGTACCATTTTGAAGCTAAGAGATATATCTACATTTGGTATGAAGACATCAAAGTCCAATTCAGCCGTTTTCATAGTCCAAAAGTTGAAATACCGAAATTCAACTCAGCTGTCCAAAGTGGAAAACAGAGCTCTGACCAGTGTTTAGTATTTCGATCATATCTCAGGCTACAAAGCTCAGATTTGGATGATTCTTGAAGAATTGGAAAGCTAACTCAAAGGGCTACAACTTTGGTGTTTTACAAAAAAGCCAGTTCAGCCTTTATGATAGAGAAAATCGCAGCTGAAGTAAGGACAAAGTGAATACGCGAGTACACAAAACGTGACTTGTAACCGCGTTTTGTGTAGGCGCGTTTTCCGGCCGCAATTCTGCAATTTTGCTCAGTCAATTCTCTTGTGCTCTGACTACTTTCCAGCTACAATCTGCAAGAGAATTCGGTGCACATGCTTTAGAAGACAAAAGGGCAAGAAAGTTGGCATATTTTCAAGTAAAAAACAATGGCTATTGACTATCTTAACAATTTCAGATTTGGAAATCAAATGCAGCAAATTTGGACCAATGGAAAAGGAGCTTTTGGAGCAGTTTTATATAGGGAGCAACCAGGACATGCAGAATATACGGGAGAAGCTTGAGGAGTGCAGAAATGTAGTTCTTCCATTTCCTTAGTGTAGGATAGTGTAGTAAGTGTAGTTCATCCACTCTTGTATATTATCTAGATTAGGATGAAAATGGAGGATGAAGAAGGCAAGGAAGAAAGCTCATGTGACAAGGGTTGTATTCCTTCCAAACTCTTTATCTTTTGTATTTGATTCCAAGTTTAGTTAATATACAAGTTCTGGAATTTATGTTATTTATGTGTCTCTAAGGTTTATACCTTGGGTTTGGTTGAACTTCCTATAATTGTTAGTGTTTATTATTTGGTTATTTGATTGCTATGATTTGAGCAAATTATTTAGTACTTTGGCTCTTTAAATCATGATTAATCTGGTACCATTAATTGTGATTATCTAAGGTGTTGTTTCTACAATGAAAATTGAGATTTAACATTAGTTCAAGAAGTGCTAAACATAGGGAGTACACTCACGAAAGTAGAGGTGCACCTATGTGGTTTTTAGTGATTTATTTCATGTAATTTCATTGAAGAAATGAACTTGTAGCTAATTTCATAACCATGAGAATAGGTATGGATTAGTTATAAGTATAATTGATTCACTACGAAAGTAGGATTCAAATGCATAAGGAAATTACACCATAATTAGCCTAGATGTAGTAATTAATGATCCAAATATAGCACTTGCATGAGTAGTTAGGGATACCACAACCTAAGGAGCTTTTATTTGTTAATTTCTTGTATAAGTGCAGTAGGTTAAATTTCTTATCATTAATTGATAGTCTAAATAATAGAGAAGCTTTAGTAATACCGATAATTGTTCACTCTTCCTTGTGGGATCGACCCGATATATACCCTAAACTACTAGTTGATCTGTATACTTGCAGTGAACGGGTGTAATTCGGTATTTTTTAGCTTGCACGTATGTAAAATACCCGTCAATCTCCAAACTATTTTGTGCACATAAGTGATGATCTTAGCAACATTTCCAAATTGCTTTTGCAAAAAGGTTCCGTCCAAATAAGTCAGCATAAGTTCTTCATTTAACATATGTATGGATTTTTCTGGTGCATATTTGCCTCTCACTTTTAGTTCTATAATGCAGTGGCTGTTGAATCTATTCTTAAGATAATGTCAGATTAAAAAATCTTCTTAAAACCAGTTCTACTCTTCTTAACTTAGTATCTAGAATCATAGAAGGAATCACAAATTTACTTTGACAGAGCGAATTTTTAGTTCTATACTACAGTTGTCCTGCAGTTCTTTGGTGTATGTTTCTGTATATAATCAATTGTTACGCATATTTTAAAGCTTATGTGGTGTAACAGTTGGGCCTTCCCTGCAATTCATTGCTAGTTAGGAAATTGTAAATAGCTATCTTTATCTCACACACACACACATATATAGAGGAGTTTCAAGGGGAAGATAATTAATCTTTTGTTCTGTAACTCACAGAATTGAGTGTAATAGTTTCCCAAGCTTGTTTTTCAAGGCAAAATGGGCAGTACCAAATTGAAACACTAACCTGATCATAGCAATGAATCACAGAAGCTAATAATTATGTTTACCAACAACTTGCACAAACTAATGAATTACAAAATTGTAGCTAATTCCTAAGCGATCTCTAAAGTATTAAAGGTGTATAAGCCAATATATTTGTTTCTGTCAATAGTTGTATTCACAAGCTGTAAATGTAATATTTCGGGAAAGGCAAAAATATTATTGCAGATTATTATGTCAGAGGTTTCATTAGCTATCATTTTAGCTTCAATTGACTATGTAGAATTTAACACACTCACTTTTAAAAATTTGGTCTTTTGACTTACCTTTTCTTATTGTTGTCGTGATTTTGAATTGCAGAATTTGGATATTGACATGGATAAGAAAGGAGACGAGCAAAAAACAAAAAAGAGAAAAGTGGTAGTTGCAAATTATATGGTAACAGTAGCCACATTAGTAGTTTGGTGGCATGAGAAACATATAGTAAAGGAGCCTTACTTGGACTTTAAAGTAGCACGTGAAATATATCTAAGGCGTCTTTACTATGGAAACAATAGAGTTTGTGTAGAGCAACTTAGACTCAATAAACATTGTTTTACTGTTTTATGTACAAATTTAAGAGAGCATTGTGGGTTGAGGGATACTAGAAATATTACTGTTGAAGAAGCAGTTGCAATGTTTCTCTATGTTCTTGCTCATAACTTTAAGAATCGCACTGTCAATTTTAATTTCATAAGATCAGGTGAGACAGTTAGTCGATACTTTAATATAGTTCTATGTGCTATCATAAAATTGGGGAGACACTATCTTATCCAGCCTGAAACGGAAATGGAAGGTTACGAGCATGAAAAGTGGGAATGGTTTCAGGTAATCAATATTTTTTGATATTTGTTAATGAAGATAATATCTACAAGATTCATCAACTTATGATATTTTGTTTATAATACAGGATTGTCTTGGAGCGTTAGACGGTACTTATGTTAAAGTACATGTTCTTCTTAGAGATCAAGGAAGATATAGGAATAGGAAGAATGAGATAGCAACAAATGTTTTAGGTGTATGCTCCCGTGACATGAGATTTACATATGTATTGCCTGGATGGGAAGGTTCTGCAGCAGATAGTAGAGTTCTACGGGATGCGTTAGTTAGATCAGATCCATTAATTGTTCCCAAGGGTATGTGACAATTAGATATCAAGTGTTTTTTTTCTTTTAACTATAAATGAGTAATAATTTGTTGTCTAACATTACAGGCAAGTACTTTCTTGTTGATGCGGGTTATGCAAATAGCTCCGGTTTCTTAGCTCCATATAGGGGAGTTAGATATCATCTTAGCGAGTGGTCTGCTAGTGGGAGCAAGCCTCAAAATTTTAAAGAGTTATTCAACCTTCGACATTCAATTGCTCGAAATGTGATTGAAAGGACATTTGGTTTGTTCAAGAAGCGGTGGGCCATTTTGAGAGATGCATCTTTTTTTGATGTTAAGACTCATGTCATGATAATTAATGCATGTGCCATCCTTCATAATCTTATTCGAGTAGAACAACCAAATGACCCTTACTTGGATGAAGTTGATGCTGAGATGCGAAGAGTACAACATGAGGTTGATGATGAAGATGAAATGGAAGATGAAGATGAGGAAAATGGAATGGAAGATGATGGTCCAAATAATGATGGTGGTGTAAATGCTGTTAACGAGAATCGAATTCGAACGGTACAACCAACTAGCGAGTGGACACAATTTAGGAATGCTTTAGCACGAGCAATGTTTATTGACTATCAAATTAGACAAGTCCATCATGGAAGTTGAAATTTGATAGGAATTTATTCGAACTTAATTTAATATTAGAATGGCCATTTATTGAAAAATAGTAGCAATGTATAACTGTGCTTTTCTTTCTCTTTTTTTTTTTGGCTAAAAACACTTTGTTTGCGTATTCATGTATTGAAATTTCTTGTAAGATACAAAACTCAAATATTTATAATAGATACAAGTTATGACTTTCCTCCCAATTCATATCATAGAGTAGGCTTTGATTTTCTAAAATTTAAAGTTCTTAAGTTTAAAAAAGTATCAAGGTTTTAACTCGATAAATATTAACTACTTTTTAAGTTAGAATATACATTTATTTTTTATTTAATATAATTTAATTTTTTTTAAAAAAGAATTTTTTTATTTTTGCAAAAAAGGAACTAATTTTTTTTCTTTTAAAGCTTTATTAACAATTAGTTAAATGCAAGAAAAAATAAATTATTAAAGGTACTAATTGATTTTTTCCTTAAAGCTTTAGTAACAATTAGCTAAATGTTAAAAAATTATTATATAGTAAAAAAAAGAAATTTTTTATGTAAGGAAATATTAGTTGGAAACAATTCTAATTCCTAATGAATTCTTCTCTCATACAAACAAAGAATTTGGAATTTCAAATAAATTTCGTATCAATTCTATGCATTTCCCAAACGAAAGAATTGAAATGATTTGGAATTCCAATTCATAGAATTCCAATTCTATAGAATTTCAATTCTAATTCAATTATAATTCTGTAGAACCAAACGTACCCTAAATTTATTTTAGACCATAACTGTAGATTGTTTAGAAAAAAGGGACCAAAATGTTGACCTACCCACATGATGCAAACCAACCTGCCACGTGATCCATGCTGTAACCTTGCTGCTTCACTTAGCTATCGCCTTGTATAAATAGCCGTATAGGCCCCAAGAGTCTTTTCACCACCAAAGTTACATTTTGAGTCTGTTCATAGGCAAGGCATGGCTTCATCTATCACTCTGATCGCAGTCTTTTCAATTGCCCTGGTAATGTTTCTCAACCATCAATACTGTACTTGAAGTAGTAGTTCATACGATATAATTGCTACTGTATAGGAATACTGATGAAACCCGTGAATTAAAACTACCTGAGAAAACACATTCTTCTTCCTTTTTGCACATTTATCTGCAGCTCTAACCATCGCCACTGAAGGAATGGAAGCTCTTCAGATGGCTCTGTAGTTCTATTCTAATAAAAGCTTGACTTCCAAACATTACCAATGCTGGTACCATACTTAAACGTCAATGTAACTTGAGTAATGGCATATGACACTATTTACCATTTTCTAGTTAAGAGGATTCATCCGGGAAAGATTGAAAGTCAAATCAAGAACCTTAAAATCAACAAAGGAATATTCCTGTTGCCAGTTGAGCTCGTGTTTGGACATTAACTATCCTTCCCTTCAAGGGGTCATCTTTTACGGTGCTACCATCAACGTACCTATATTGACGTTAGTTTCTTTTATGTTAATATTTGCACTAATGTGCAGTTTGCATGCATCACGGAAGCAAGGAAGAATCCTACGGACTCTTTGCAATCTGCTGTCATTAATGAGCATACTGAGGACAATCACCACGCAGAGTTGTCCCTTTCCAATCAGAAGAAGACAAGTGATGGTAACACATTGAAGGATTTCGAGTCGAAGCCCGGCTCCTTACTCTGGAACTATCAAGGCAACCACGCTGAGTCTAAGTCTAAGGAAGAGAAGCCTCTTATGAAAGACTTTGAGTCGAAACTCGGTTCCTTACTACTCTATCACTATCAAGGCAACCACGCTGAGTCTAAGTCTAAGGAAGAGAAGCCTCTTATGAAAGACTTTGAGTCGAAACTCGGTTAAGTACTACTCTATAACTATCAAGGCAACCACGCTGAATCTAAGTATAAGGAAGAGAAGCCTCTTATGAAAGACTTTGAGTCGAAACTCGGTTCCTTACTACTCTATCACTATCAAGGCAACCACGCTGAGTCTAAGTCTAAGGAAGAGAAACCTCTTATGAAAGACTTTGAGTCGAAACTCGGTTCCTTACTACTCTATCACTATCAAGGCAACCACGCTGAGTCTAAGGAGGTGAAAGATAATTAATGTCCAGGGAAGCCGCAACTTTACCTCTGAATGGACTACGGACATATATGTCTTCTAGCTGGTCTAATTTTCTCCAAGCGTTCCGTATAATGTGTGATATGTAATAAATGCAGTTCTTCTTTCAACCAAGCGTTC
Source organism: Coffea arabica (assembly GCF_036785885.1). NCBI lineage: Eukaryota > Viridiplantae > Streptophyta > Magnoliopsida > Gentianales > Rubiaceae > Coffea > Coffea arabica. The sequence goes on from NC_092321.1 coordinate 18,480,320, forward strand.
CGTATAATTAATTAAATGAAAGTCAGTAGCGTTGAGTGCATTTTTGTTTCTTTGCTTGTTGTTCTTTTTGCCATTTACCATAGACAGGAAGCGCACAAAAAATGACCAGTATTCAAGCATGACAAGAATCGTAGAGTGAGCGAACCAACTATACCTTGATAATCGAAAAAGAGTTCTGCAAACCAGGACCTTATATATATATATATATATATCGATTCAATTTTCTAATGACGTGTGTGGTACGAATGCACATTAGAAGTACAGAAAATTCTAGAGTAAACTTTCACAAAAGAAGGGAAAGAATTGTGATTTACACTTGTTATATCTTGTATTAACTTGTTTATTTGTGCAGTGTAATTACTTGTTATTGATTGATTTACACTCGGTTCCTTACTACTGAAAGAGATGCGATTGGTCTAGAAAAGATGGGCGTTGTAGAGAAGGTTGATGCCATATTTCAGTTTACACTCCTCGGTCCCATTCGAGCACCAGATCGACGCATCTTCTGCCCCTAGATCGGCCGAGAATACAGCTGGACCCTCTTCTTCTGTGCCTCTTCCACCGCTAGTCTCTAATTCTGAGTGGCGACACCTTCGGGTACATATTCACCATGTGGATGAGCAGGTGATGAATATCGTTGATGTCTCAGAACTTGGCCGCCTACTTCCACCATGTTGGTTTCATTCCACCATTCCCACCTATTCCATAGCCATTCATTAAAGAAGTTTCTTTGTCCTACTTGCTTTATTTGCTTTATGACCTCTATTGAGGATAATGTCGGATCTAAGTGGGGGGAAGGGGGGAGCTGTGGTACAGCCAGTATTTTTAGTTTTTAGATGTTTTTCCTTTATTTCTTGTTATTTGTTCTTTTTTTCTTTTTATTTTTATTAGTGATTAGCATTTCTATGATTACCAAGGATTGATGATGGTTGATTGACTATAATTCTCCTATTGTCAAGTTTTAGTAATACAAGTGTATCAAGTTAATTTGGTTAAGTCCAGGAACATTTCTTTGGTGAATATCGATGATTTTGTGACTCTTATAATTTTTTGTTAACTTTTCTAGACATAGGGAATAACTTCTTGGCATTTTCATGTGACTTGATCCAATTATTAACCTTAGTTCTCTATGTTTGAGGAAATGAGGCTAGCTGTTGTTATTTTATGTGATATTTTGAGTTATTTTATTGCCTAGTTGTGAATAAAAGTTAGCTGTATTCCGCTAGTTATTACTATTGAGTAACCGGCGATCTTTACCAAAAGTGTCAATTCTCGCATCTAATAGTAGTAATATCTATGAGTACGTGATTTTATAGTGATAGGAGTTGAGTAACCAAGTTCCTTCATCTGATAAATGTTAGAGTTCACATCAAAAGGTTCTAGTGGCTAGAGGCTAAGTCCATTATTACTACTATTGAAAAAAAGAAGAAGAAGAAAAGCGTGATAAAAAAGTGCGAAAGTTGTCTAAATGTATGATTAAAGTTAGCCTGTTGATCTATGAGTTTAATGTTGCGATTTTGGTTAATAGTTGGACCGTTTGCTGATAAATGTTGATCGACCATTCTCTTTTCTTAGAATAGTTAGCCATAAATTAGAAAAATCTATGGTTTAGAAGTTAACTGGGGTGATATTTCTTGGATTTTGATTATTAATGTTTGATATGTGTTTTCTCGATATCTTGGCAATAAGGTAAATGGAGTGATGGCCATTGTCAGGAATTAGTATTGTTTGTTGTTCTCTTGCTTGAGGACAAAGATGGTTTAGGTGTGGGGGGAATTGATAGGTCGCAATTCTATCATTTATTTTGTAATTAATTTCCTCATATTATCTTACCAAATGTGAGTTATTGGGCAAATTTTATTCACTTTGGAAATTTGTGCTGATTGCAGGGAGTTTGAACAAAATATGATAAAAAGATGCAAAATTTCTCACTACATTTGCTAATTGATGCGGGACATCCAGAGTTGCAAAATGGGGTCACGAATTTTGCCAACTAATACAATTGCTGGCCGTATGTCTTCGGTGAATATGGGTTACACAGGATTAATTCTTGTGGCAATAAGTAAAAGAGTTTGAGTAGTAGGCCTGTCAATTGGGCCTAATGAGCCGGGCTTTGATGAGTTCAAACTCAACTCATTTAATTTGAATCATTTTCGGGCTTCGAGCTATGAGTTTCGGGTTCGTAAATGTGAAGCTCATACTCAACTCACATAATATTCGGGTTGTGAGCCTTAATCGGGTTTAGCCCAAACTCACTTATTACTCCTTAATTTTCTTAATATAATTACTATAACTATTAAGTTGTAAAACTAATTTAACATTTACAAGACTATAATATTAAAACTAAACATGAACAAATAATAGTTCTTAAAACGTATATAAACCAAAAATTTTTCAACAATATTTATATTTAATCCATTCAAAATGCATGAAAAATAGTAATAAAAAATGCGATCATAAGCCAATACATCTTTAAAAGTTGAAACTTTTTTTATAATCTTGTGATTTAAATCAAAATATGCTTGATGATTTTTGTGTTTGTAAACAAAAAAAAAATCAACCAATATTATGCCAATACAAAAATTTACTCAACCAATAAGAAAAATTAGAGATTTAGTTATGCATTACCAATATTGGCTCTCAAGAAAGCTTATGAAAGAGTTTTTAGATGTGTTTTTGTGTTTTGTAATTTATGTATATATTTAGTATTTAGTAATAATATATTTGGATATATAATTATACATAATATCAAAATATAAATATTATATATATAGGTAATTAAAGGGTCGGGCCTATATCGGGCTTGAGCCTAATAAGGCCCAAACTCGGCTCACATTTAATTCGAGCCTAATTTTTAGGTTCAGACTCAGACCGGCTCACTAAATGATCGGGCTCATCGGGCTTTTTGTCGGGCCGAACGAGTCGAGCTCGGGCTGGCCCAACCCCATTGACAGTCCTACTGAGTAGTAGTAGGAAATGGAATAAAAAGTTAAGATTGTTTCCTTATCTGATGGTCACAATACGGCAGACTAGGAGCTATCTTCTTGGACTCTCCTTTTTTCTTCTTTTGGTAGTTTTCAAACGAGAGAAGTCAATTGAGACTAGGAAACTACACTAGCTTTCAAGAGCCGGCCGCAATAAGCAAAAGATAGACTTGTTATTGTCTGGTTCCATTGGGGATTCATCATCTCAATTAGGAGACGGCTAGCTCTTGTGTTGTCCTTTTTATTTTTACTATTCAATCAATTTCATCATCGTAATTGAAGAAAAAGCATTCGATAATGGACTCTGCAATATTGCATGAGATTGTTTCGACGGAAATGAACTAAATATCTTTTTCTATTCAAAGAGCAACAGAGGTTTTGGTTCATCTAAAAATTGCAAGAACGAATTAATTTTATCTATTCCTCTTATTTACTAGTATTTACATATTTTCTGATTGTAGTGCTTATGATTATTTTATTAATTGAGTATCTTGGGTCTGGATATTGAATTAATTTAGCAATCTAATGTCAATCGGAGGTTTAAATCCGTAATTGTTTAATTACTCTAAAATAGGAGCAATTGGCATGATTGGTTTTGTGTCAGGGGAATATGCGGGCTAATCTAAAATAACCCTGGTAGTGTATTATTTGATTAGAATAGGCTCCTCTAATACATAAGGCAATTGGAGAATTAAATCTTACGGTCATACCAAAGATTATTTCTCGATTAGAGTAATGATTAATGATCGTACCTTAATCACTGACACAGTAAGGAGGAGTTGATTGTAATTACTTGTTCGGCAGTTATAACTTATTTATTAGTTAATAATTAGAATTACCTTTGCATCGATGATCAACTAGGTGAACCATTGTTGAAATTATTTCTTGGCTAGAACTTGTTATTATTAATTTGATTTTAATAATTTGTCATTTAATTTTTAGTTGGTTATTTATTTTTATTTGAACCATTTAATTATTACCATTTTTATAAAAAAAAAAACCCTTTATTAGTTTGAATTTCAAAAGAAACAAATATCCCCAGTTCCTGTGAATTCGACCCTACTTATTACTAACTACAAAAATTATATTTTGTTTGAGCAGGTATTTATTATTGCACAAGCTCGACAACCTGTCATCAATCCACAAATTACCAACAATTTTGCATTTTTACTGAAGGGCCAAATTTTCCTAAAATCATACGTTGATTTCAAATAACGGTACATTACTAGTGTTTTCAAGACTCAACTTAGTTCAAAGAGATATCCAGTCAGCCATTGGGTTGGATTGGACAGTGGGCCACTGTTATCGTGAAGCTAATCAGGTGGCGGATGCATTGGCGAAGGTGGGGGCGCGAGAGGCGACGGTTACCTTATATTCTTCCAAGGCGGAGCTCCCTCGACCCACTAGGAGGGCTATGACCTTAGATAGTGTAGGTACTCCTGTAATTCGTGTTAGAGTTGGGCGGAAATGACTAGAGTTTGCTCTGATGTGATGTGGTTTTTATAATAATAATTGGGAGTGGCGTCCCTCCCCTTCCCAGGGGTTGGCCAAAAAAAAAAAAAAGATGATGAATGAAAACTTTTCAACCCTCCCATTTTGCACTTCCGCCTCATAGAAGCTATTCCATGGAAAATAAAAAAAAAGATTAAAAAATGACTAAAAACAGGCATAACTGAGTGACTATTTTGAAAATTTACAAGTTATTATTTTGGTATAAATGTGTGGCCTGATTTTATTCAATAGCATTAACAGAAGAAGTGGTGGTAAAGAATCCTAATAGAGACGGTTTTATCACGACCAATGTTCAATTTTCGTATAGGTTCTCTAAAGTGTTCAAAAACTGATTTCCTTTTTGCTTGCTGCCTCATGAATTTCATAGTAATGGATATTGATTTATCTGAATATTTTCTTTGAGAAGTTTTTTGAAATTTTCAAAACAAAAATTCCCTTGCACGTAACAAAAAAATAACCAATTCACTGCAATTTGAGAAAAAGATATAAGATAATGATTTGGACAGAATATAACTGTAACAATATGAACTTAAATTCCATGATTTCATTTTTCTTTCTTTTTCTCTTCCCATGAAATTTCATGATTTGATTTTTCCTTCTTTTTTCTTTTCCCATATAAAATTCGATTGGGAAAGGTTTGGCTTTTTTTAAAATCCTCCAAATTACGATAAATATGGTACGTTAAATTGTGCTTAACCAAGGTTAAGATGCTGGTTATAAGCAAAAGAAATCCTGCACATTGAATTCAAATTGAACACATGTCAAAATCGTAATGCTATATCGAGGAGAACTAGAGAAAATAAGTAACGAAAAGGAGTAGGATCCACTTGACAATGACCCGTACCCTATCCTATCAAATCTTTCCTGTCCAAGATTCAAAAAAGTTGATTTAGGATTTGATAAGGTCTTGAAATTTATTTGGTGGCGTGTAAATTAGTATGTTCTGTCTTTTAAGTGCATAATTCGTGAGGCAAGATTTGGGGACAGGTAGGCGTGTATCTTTCATAAGAGAAGATTGTCAAATTGCCATAACTATATCAATATATTCTTTATGCAATAACAACGTATGTACTCGCGAGTCTAAATGCATATCATCTATATAAAATTTGATGTTCAAATTCAAATTTAAATAATGTGGCTATGTCTAACCCCATCAACATATATACTTACAGTATAAGAAAGATTAAGATTTTGTTTTGCTGATTCCATAGGCTTAACAAGAGTAATACAACTAGTATTGCAGCCCGTGTTATGCACGGATTTATGTTTAATATAATAATAATAATAGGAAATGAATTATTTATATTAGTTACATGAAAAAAGGTTAAAAAAATTAAAAGAATGCTATTTTAGTATCTGATTTATATTATATTTATGTATCTTATCTAAAACCTTATCGTATATTAAAAAATATGAACAAATGTCACAAAAATATCTAAAGAAATATTAAAAGCACACCAAGCACAAATTATTACCCCTTCCTTCCATGTTTTCTTTTTTTCGTTAACATTCCTCTATTCTTCGTTACGTTATTCCTTACCTTTCTAACCCAAACTTTTCACATCCTTTCAAATCTTCTCTTTCCTACAAACTCTACCTTTTGTTCACTCTACCCTACTTCTATCAAATTATGCAATCCCTTACCCAATTTTGCAACCTATTTATCTCCTATCATGTTACTCTCCATATATAGTTGTAAATAATGACCAATTTTTCTACTTGCTATTCAACAAATGAGTATGGGTATGCAATTTTATTAACTTTAAATGGGTAACTCAATTAAACTCATTAATTAGTAGCTATTAAATGGATAGATTGGAACTACCTATTTAGACCTAATTAAATTAGACATAAATTCAAATTCATTAGTATGTAAATTTAAATCACTACAAAGTCAATAATAATATTCTACTTTTTGCAAAGGCATATTTAACATTCTTTTCCTATTCATTAATTTTTATTTTTCTAATTTTGGTTAAATTTATCCTACTTTCTCCCTCCCTTCCATCAAAGTTTTAATTAACTTATTAAGTGTAAATTGATTTTTTGCATTCACACCTAAATTATTTTGAGATTCTTGCAGAGTGACAAAATTAAAACTCTTTATGATCACCACTACTAGTTTTCTATGTAATTTTTTAGGTAAAAATTTATTTAGTAATGCAATGTGTTCTTACTTTTGCTGATTACAATGATATCTTATTTTGTTACTCAAAGAATATGGGAGAAAAAATAAATAAAAGTTTGTAGTGGATTGTAAATGGGTAGGATAACCAAAATCATGTAAAACAATATTCATTTAACCAATATAAATCATCCATTTTCAGAGTTTCAATATAACCTACAACTACAGTTCCCTTGACTTTCCTATCTTTATATTCCTTTTATTATTTAGGATTCATTATCTCACTTTTCAATTTTTTTCAAATAAAAGTTAGAATTATTGATAGGGTGTTAATTGTTAGTAATTTTATTGTTAATTTTCCCTTTTATCCTTGCCAAATATTGTTTTAATTATTAATATTTACTTATATTTGGTATTGGACCCAATTTTAGGGAGTGAAGCAGAAAACTACCAAAAAGGAGGGACTTTCTGAAGATAATTGAGACTTCAAATAAGCCACAGACCTGGCCCACATGGTGATATACGCGGACTGCATTTCTTTTTTGCGGATTAGGAGTATCTTGGAGTGTTGAAGTGTTTGACTATCAAGAGGAAACGGATTTGGGGCAGGGACGGTCATCAGTATGACCGTCCCTGCACGGTTCATGGTCCAGATTGGACCTCAAAAAAATGTGCGGCTCAGATAACAAGTGGTAACTCGATTTCCGCGTCAAGTGTGGGGCCCACCACTATCTGTTGTGAAAATACAACCTGTGGAAAAAAAGTTACACGGTAAACAAAAGAAGTTACGCGCTGTTGATGAAGAGAAAATTTGTCAGGGACGGTTGCACCCCGAGTCCAGAGGAAACTAAAGAAAGAAGGACTTCAGAGAACTTCACTTTATGTACACTCCTTTCTCAATTTGTGCGGGGACCACGGAGAGAAGAAAGGCATTAGTCATTTGAATTGAAAGGAAACAAACGTGCAAAGAGTTGTTTTTGTTCCTTATTCGTGGGGACCACTGGATAGATAGCTTGAGTCATTTCCTTTTGGCTATATAAGGACAATCGTAAGAAAGGCCACAGAGAGCCTTTAGCATAGTTTTAGTTTTCTTTTCTTTCTTGGCTCTTTTGATGGTCTGGACCTCAGTTAAATTACTTGGAGATTTTCTCATGAGGCGTGGCTAAGTTTTTCTAGTCGAGGAACAACGGAGGACTTGGTCTACTAAATTTGTGAGATCGAATTAGTTTTTATTTATTTCCATTATTCACTGGTATTCGTCTATCTTCTGCTTTATGTTCATATGGTTGTTTTATTATTCGATTATCCAGGGCCCGGATTCTAGATTAATTCAATAACCTGAAGCTAATTAGGGTAGTTAAATCCGTAATTGTTTAATTATTCTAAACTGGTGGCAACTGGCATGATTGGGTTTGTGTCAGAGAGATAGACAGGCTAACTTAAAGAGACCCTCGTAGCGTGTTGATTGGTTAGAATTAGGCTCTTCTAATTATTCATGCAATTAGGGAATTGAACTTCTATGGTCGTACCTAGGGTTGTTTCCTGATTAGAGAAATAGTCAACGGTCGTACCTTGACTATCGACAAATTGAGGAAGAGTTGGTTGTTTATCGCGTGTATGACAACTATAACTAATTTATCAGATAGTAACTGGAATAATCCTTGCATCTGTGATCGAATTAAGTGAACCATATCCGAAGTTGTCTCTTGGCTAGAGTTCGTCCATTATTATTTTTATTGTGATAATTAGTTATTTGAGTTGTAGTTATTTTATTCATTTTAATTTATTCCAAGTAATTTAGTTACTCTCATTTTCAAAAACCCCCCATATCTGGAACTTGAGAAGAAATTAAATTATCCCCAATCCCTGTGGATTCGACCCTACTTACCACTATATGCAGAATTTGTATTTTATTTGAGCAGGTATTTATTATTGCACAGACTCGACACCCTGTCAATTTTTGGCGCCGTTGCCGGGGACTGGTGCCAGATTAATTTGTTTCTTTTTGAGTTCATCGTGTTTTTATTTTTATTTTTTTTATTTTTCTCTTATTTTTTTTATATAGTTTATGGCTTTTAACACTCCGTATTTTGGTGATAGACTGGATTTTGTTTCTAGGGAAGGAAATGAGACTAGTTTTTTTGCTAAGTTTGCATATTCAGAGGCACTAAACTCTATTAGAGAAAGAATGGCTGCTGCAACCTGTAAAATTTGTTATGTCAGGGATCATTCAACCGGTATGTGCTCCGAATATCAAGATAATCTGAGTGTCCCACTCAATAATTATGGAGATTTTTCACCCTGGTCTCAAACGTGGTATAACTCTAATCCAAACGGGTATGATCAAGGATGGTGGGATAACTCCAGTTATAATTATACAACAGGGCCAATGAATTTTCAGCAGTATGAGTCTCAAGAATCATCATCTATGTCAGGTATGTCTCTTGAAGAAATAGTTGAATCAATAGCTACTAATACATACCAATTCCAACAGGAGACACAAATGAGAAATAGGATGATGAAGGATGCAATGAGTAATCTGGAAGATCAAATATGTCTATTGACATCCAGAATAAATCGATTGGTGGCTTCTCAAATTGAAGAATTGCCCTGGAAAACCATTGTTGATTTTGAAGAAAATGATAGTGCAATTTGCTTGACTAGTGATGAGGAGATGCAAGAGTGTCAAAATGAGAGATCTACAGATGCAGTTGAAAAAGAAGCCGAAAAGAAAGAAATGGAACCCCAACCGCAACCGATTCAAGTGAAAGAATCCAGTGAAGGAATCCAGTGAAGAATCATCAAATGTGGTGACACTACCTCCATACCCTAACCCGCATTTTCTTAACTCTTACTCTATGATTTTTGTTAATGAGATTGATTTTGTTATACCGGAAGTTCTTGAGTCTCATGGCAGGAATGAGTTAAAAGTAGCTATGGTCAAATATCTTGAACCGTTGAATGCTCTTGATGGAGGAGTGGATGAAGAATTGCGATCAATGCTTGATTATTTGGCGCCATCAACTAGTCCATGGAAGACCATAGCTCGTGTGTTCAAAGATTACTCCATCTATGAGGGTTACCAGGATCACATTGAAGATGAAGCATTGAAGCGAGTTACAAGATTTTATCCTCCGTGAACAAGCATAGTATGTCTAGCCAAAGACAATAAAGAAAGGCGCTTTTTGGGAAGCAACCCAATTGTTGATTTTGTTATTTTTTTGTTCAATTTCTTAAATATGTCGTTTCTCACTTGGGTATTAATCACTCTTGATGTTTCCTCACTATGACCAGAATAAGTAATCTTGGAGTGCCCACGCGAGGAGGGCACGCGTTAAGCGTCTAAATTCAAGTCTCATGGTCAGTGGACGTTTTACAATCTTGGCATGGCCACGCGGTGTTTGACGACCCAAAAATTAATTCAAAAAAAAATTTAAAAATTCAGATTGAAAAAAAAAAGAAAAAAAACATTTTTTTTTCTTCAAAAATTCAGATTTTGAAAATTTAGATTCGGAAAAAAATTTGGAAAAAAAAAACATTGAAAAAAAAATCCAAAAACTATTTTTTCTTCTTTGTTTTCTTTTTCTTTCTTTCTTTCTTCTTTCTTTCTTCCTTCTTCCCCGCTGCCTCTGTTTTCCCAATTCTTCCTTTCACTCGCACGCCGCTGCCTCCAAACCACCATCGTGCGCCGCCTGCAGCCCACACCGCACCTCCACGCCATCAGGTCGCACCGCCTCCCTCGCTCACCCCGCGACCTTCCCCTACGCGTGGCAGCGCCGCCTGCCGCTACCACCTCACCCACGCAGCTCCTCCTCCTCTTCACGACTATCGCGCACTGCCGCGCGTCGCCCAAGCTCCCTCGCGGCCAGGAGCTTCCACGCACGCGGCCTCACCTCACGATCCACCGCCAGCTCGCAGCCAAGCCGCGCCTCTCCTCCACTCTCACCTTCTCCCTCGCGCGCAGCTCCTCCTGCGCTCGCGGCCACCACCAGCCCAGCACCTGCGTGAGCGCCGCCGCCTCAGCTCGCCACTCCGCCGCTGCTGTCTGCCGCCCCCAGCCGCGCGACTGTCCACAGCCACGCCACAGCCGCGCGCCGCACGAAGCTCCACCCACCGTCTCTCCGCGCGCGTCCGTCACCAGATCTCACTTTCCTCCCGCCGTGAGCTCAGCTTCCACCGCCAACAGCTCCACCAGCTCGCGAACCTTCTCCGCCAGCTTTCCACAGCTCCCGTGCCACCAGGAGCCACGAGCCTGACACCGGCAGCCGCACTTCCAGCTCCAGTTTCACCTCGCGGCCGCTGCCCGACGCTCCTCCATTGCTGCGCATCACCACCTGTCAATTTTGACAGGTGGAGGTATTGTGATCTCTTCTTCGATTAGCATAAATTACTGGAATTTGTGTTTGAGTTTCTTGATAGCTAATAGCAAGGGTGATTTAGGCATATTCTGGGGGTACTTTTTGGACAGAATTGGGTTTAATTGCTGCCATAGTGGGGAGATTTTCTGCTATTTATTCATTTGTTGGCCGCTTGATTAATTTTTTCCCTGTGACTCACCAGTGGTACTGGTTGAGATCTTTTCCCTATCATTGTGGCTTATATTTGAAGATACTTGCTTATTTTAAAGTTTAATTTCTTGTGATTGAGTTGCTACCGTTGAATTTAATTCTTTCCTGTCTGTGCACCAGTGGTACTGGTTGCAGTGTTGCTTTCCATTTCTTAATCCTCTGTGCCGGACTACCTATTTGATTCTTGAGTGTTGGTTCCTGAACTGTTGCTGGAGTTACCATTTTCTTGGGTCAATTGCTGATTTTGGCAGGTTGAATTGGGGAATGGACTGTCCAATTGGAGGCAGCTGTTACCATTTTGGGACCAATTGTGTCTATTTTGCTGTGATTTGTGTCTAATTGTGGGTAATTTGCTTGTTAAATTGGGAGGTGCCTATAACGCTTAAATTTGCTTATTGAAGTTAGTTGCCTCTGATTGCCTTGTTTAGGAGCATTTTATCCGTTTGGTTTCCTTTACTAAGCTATTTGGAGCACTTGTTGCATGATTGGACTGCCTTGATTCTGAATTTGACTACATTTGGACCACAGGGGCTCATTGATTGCATTTGTTATTAGTGTTGAGGTATTCGTATAACCTGTGGGTGATTGAATTGTGCCTATTGTTCATTGGGTTGGTTTTAAACAAAAAAATTGTTATTACTTTGAAATTCCTGTTTCCATTATCTGTTGGCAATTGTAGTCCCTTGTGATTGGAGTGACATCTAGAGATCATGGTAAGGCCAAGATCCGCTTCTAGGTTTAGGACACCTAGACACTCGCAGCCTCCTCCTACCCTAGGGGCTGACGAATGGCACCAGCTCCAGATGCAAGTTGAGAGACTGGAGACTCGAGTGACCCACATGGACGTCGACTTGCATAACATGGCGTAGAATTTGGCAGCACTCTGCCCGGCCCACCCTTGTTTTGACAACTTCAGGGAAGTACCGTTGCCCTTCTCCTTCCTTTTGCTGTTAGTTTATCACATTGAGGGCAATGTGTGATTTAGGTGTGGGGGGGAGATCAGTTGGGGTGCTAGTATTTTTGTTTTTAGTTTCTAGGGGCTTTTCCTTTATTTTTAGTTAGTTTTTGCCTATCTTTCATTTATTTTCTTTTCTTTTTCTTTCTAGTGGTCAGTCCTTAAATGAATACCAAGTTTTGATGCTGAATTGTTGTCTCTAATTATGCTATTGCCAAGTTTTTAGTAATAAAAATGTATCAAGTTGATGTGGTTGAGTTCAGGAACATCTCTTTGGTGAATATCAACAATTGCTTAACTTTTTCAATTTTTGGTTAACTTTTCTAGGCATAGGGAATGATTGTTGGCATTCTTCATGTGAATTGGTCCAATTATTAATTTTAGTTCTCCATGTTTGAAATTTGAGGCTGGCTGCTATTATTTTTATGTTATTTTTAGTTATTGTGCTATATGGTTGTAAATAAGAGGTGACTATACTCCGCTAGTTATCACTACTGAGTAACCAGGGATCTTCACCTAAAGTGTCGATTCTCGCGTCAAAAGGTAGTGATTACTATGAGTGCGTGGTCCCGTAGCGATTGGAGCTGAGTAACCGGGCTCCTCCATCTATCAAATGTTGGAGTTCGCGTCAAAAGGCTCTAATGGCTAGAAACTAAGTCTTTTGTTATTATTGAAAAAGAAGAAAAATATAGCGGAAAAAAAAATAAGAAAAATAGAAAAGCGTGATAAAAAAGGTGAAGGTTGTGTAAGTGTGTGTCTAAAGTCAGCTTACCGATCTATGGGTTAATGTTGAGATTTGGATTAATAGTTGGACCATTTGCTGATAAATGTGAGCAACCATTCCTTTTGCTTAGATTAGTTTGCTTTAAATTGGAGGAGTTGGTAGTTTAGATGCTAACCAGGGTGGTTTTTCTTGGATCTTGACCTGTGATGCTTGATATTTGTTTTTCTTGGGTATCGTGGCAACACGGTAGTTGGAGCAACAACCATTGTCAAATTCTGGTGTTCAATTACTGTTCCCATGCTTGAGGGCAAGCATGATTTAGGTGTAAGGGGAATTGATAGGGTGTTAATTGTTAGTAATTTTATTGTTAATTTTCCCTTTTATCCTTGCCAAATATTGTTTTAATTATTAATATTTACTTATATTTGGTATTGGACCCAATTTTAGGGAGTGAAGCAGAAAACTACAAAAAAGGAGGGACTTTCTGAAGATAATTGAGACTTCAAATAAGCCACAGACCTGGCCCACATGGTGATATACGCGGACTGCATTTCTTTTTTGCGGATTAGGAGTATCTTGGAGTGTTGAAGTGTTTGACTATCAAGAGGAAACTAAAGAAAGAAGGACTTCAGAGAACTTCACTTTATGTACACTCCTTTCTCAATTTGTGCGGGGACCACGGAGAGAAGAAAGGCATTAGTCATTTGAATTGAAAGGAAACAAACGTGCAAAGAGTTGTTTTTGTTCCTTATTCGTGGGGACCACTGGATAGATAGCTTGAGTCATTTCCTTTTGGCTATATAAGGACAATCGTAAGAAAGGCTACAGAGAGCCTTTAGCATAGTTTTAGTTTTCTTTTCTTTCTTGGCTCTTTTGATGGCCTGGACCTCAGTTAAATTACTTGGAGATTTTCTCATGAGGCATGGCTAAGTTTTTCTAGTCGAGGAACAACGGAGGACTTGGTTCTACTAAATTTGTGAGATCGAATTAGTTTTTATTTATTTCCATTATTCACTGGTATTCGTCTATTTTCTGCTTTATGTTCATATGGTTGTTTTATTATTCGATTATCCAGGGCCCGGATTCTAGATTAATTCAATAACCTGAAGCTAATTAGGGTAGTTAAATCCGTAATTGTTTAATTATTCTAAACTGGTGGCAACTGGCATGATTGGATTTGTGTCAGGGAGATAGACAGGCTAACTTAAAGAGACCCTCGTAGCGTGTTGATTGGTTAGAATTAGGCTCTTCTAATTATTCATGCAATTAGGGAATTGAACTTCTATGGTCGTACCTAGGGTTGTTTCTTGATTAGAGAAATAGTCAACGGTCGTACCTTGACTATCGACAAATTGAGGAAGAGTTGGTTGTTTATCGCGTATATGACAACTATAACTAATTTATCAGATAGTAACTGGAATAATCCTTGCATCTGTGATCGAATTAAGTGAACCATCTCCGAAGTTGTCTCTTGGCTAGAGTTCGTCCATTATTATTTTTATTGTGATAATTAGTTATTTGAGTTGTAGTTATTTTATTTCATTTTAATTTATTCCAAGTAATTTAGTTACTCTCATTTTCAAAAACCCCCATATCTGGAACTTGAGAAGAAATTAAATTATCCCCAGTCCCTGTGGATTTGACCCTACTTACCACTATATGCAGAATTTGTATTTTATTTGAGCAGGTATTTATTATTGCACAGGCTCGACACCCTGTCAATTATAGTCATAAAAGAAAAGTAATTGTGTATAATTTTGGTGAAATACTACTATTTTGTGTGACGATCACCCTAGATAATCATTTAAACAAATATTTGTTTTAAAAAATTTTTGATAAACACTAAAAAAACACTTAAAATTCGTATCAAAATTTTATTTTATGTGCACTTTCTGATGTACACGTTATATGCAAAATTATCTCGATGAAGTTTTGTGCAAGTAAAAAATTATCTAGATGATGTTGTATGTCAGAATGTTTATTTCATTGGTTGAAATCATCGTCTAATAGAATAAGTTTAAAGCTAAAAAAATTAATTTAATTGCAAAAGGTAAAATGGTTATGATTGGATATGTTATCTAAATGTTTAACAAATCTATGTATATACCTAGAAGCAAAGTGCTAAAAATATTACTATAGAAACGATTAAAAATTCTCAAATTTGACAAATCAATCTTATTAATCAAGGAATAAAATGGGCTAAAGTGATAAAGTTGTAATGGGATGAATGATTTTAACACATGACTAATCAAACTATCGAAATTTATTTTCTTTATTTATGGAAGGAAAAAGGGATTAAAGTTTGAAAACAAACTATAAACGATTTATTAAGCACTCATTTTAAGTGGAAGAGAAAGTTTTAAATTTTAAATTTGAATTTTCATAGGATTAGTTGTAAATCACACTATTTCAAACTTTTTAATTGAATTTATGCATTAAAATAAATGAAAAATCTAGAAAAAATTTATGAAAAATTTGGAAGTCATCTAGAAGGTCTCTACTAAAACCTCCCTGCAATACATATAAATATAGATATAGATATAGATATAGATATTTGATTTATTTCTTGTCCCTATCTGGCATCTTGCCCACTTTGATGCAGTCTTTACTGATCCAAACAAGGTTAACATGATGCTTTCTCCACATCAATTCATTAGCACCCATAATTTTTTTTCGAGCTCTGAGTTGGCTTAGTTGGTGGGTACTGCCTAGAAATACCCAAGAGGATTGAGGACCTAATACAAATTTGATATTGGGTAATTTTACGTGGTAGTTGCAGTTGTTGATTACATGTTTTTTTTTCTAATGTAAGTGGAGGGTTCGAAATTGAGACCCTTCACTCACACTTCTTTTCCCAAATCACCTAATTAATTCCTCTCTCTTAATCACATGGTTCTAATAGCTTTCACGTGCATGGATTTTTAATTTGGATATCTCGGAACCGGATTCCGATCTTTGGTAGTATTTGAAAAGTTATCAGATTGTACCCATAAGAAAAGGTTAAAATATGCAAAACTCTTGAGATTAATTTTGTTCTTCCAACTTCTTTCGTTTTAACCCTTCTTTTCCTTTTCCATTTCCATTTTCCTATTTTTTTTTAAAGAGTCCTTCTCTATGTACTCTGAGGTGAATTAACCAGAACGCAGCAATGGTGCCGTGCCACCAAGCCCTCACCAGCAACTGCTGGCCACTACCATTAGGTCCCCAAACTTAAGAAAATTTTCAGGATAAAATATTCTTTTTGTGTACATTGTGAATTCGGAGTCCAATATGGCCTCCGAAATTAATCTAGCCTCTTTTTCTGCATAAATCACTAGCAGTCCTCATAAAATTAACACAAGGACAATCCTACGCATCAATGATTTCTTTTCCTCTCTACTTCTCTATTTTTCTCACTAGGGGTTTCTAGTGAGAATTTTCTATTCTTCTAGGGATTCGTATGTAGATTTTTATATTTTTTTTGTTGTTAGAACTAAATTTATTTCAAATCTGATTATTATATCTAACAATTTTTTTGTATCTTGGATTTATTTAGACAGATCTCATCATAATTATTGGAGTGGTAATTGCAACATGCACAAAAAGGAGCTGCAACGGTTTATCTTATTAGAAGATAATTTTAAAATTTCTTATATTTTTCAATTGTTCATAATTTTTCAGATCTATTATATATATTCAATTGCATATCTACAATTTTTAGTGCATGTTTGACTTGGTATTAGGACAATATTATATATCAAATTATACTAAACGATTCCAAACAATTCGTTAATGAAATATATCTTTTTATTCAAAAAAAAAAAAAAACACATGGACAATCCTGAGAAGTCATAGAACATTTATGTAGTACCAATTTAACACGGTAAAGCATAGATAAACATGAATTTAAGGCAAACTTGATATTCATTTGAGAACCTCCATTACCTCCTTTGACCCTCAAACGCCTCAAAATTTTAGGCTGGGAAATCATCTTCAGGGTGTACATTGACTAGATTCGTGTCTAAACTGGACTAGACTCCTCTATATTGAATTGGAGAATAGTCGTCTCCATTACATCACCATATATTTAATTCAAACATTATTTTCAAAAATTAATGTCGTTCATGATATATTTCATAACCTTATTAGTTATACTAAAAAATTTTGTATGAAATTAACAAAGTTTTGTCATTTGATTAGTTATTACTAATTTTCTTCCAATTTTAGCCCATTTTCAACATTCAAAATGTTTCATGTAAATTGAATGCCAAAATATTCTCAAAAGAATATCATTTTTTAGTATATTGATCTAGAGATCCAAAGAAAAGTAATGACATAATCAACTGATTTTATAAAATTACAGTAACTTAGATATAAATAAATAAAGAGATCAATATCACGAGATTCGACGGAAAGGGTCCTAACCCGTCTAAATTGGCCAAACAACAAACCAAAATCACATACAAAATCAAATTCCTATATTTTTTTTTCACCTGGGTTTTTTTCCTTTCTTCTTTGGGATATAGTGATGGCAAACAGAAATGAAGATGGTGATCACGAAAAAGATTGTTAAGGAAGTCAAGGAAGCAACGGTGGTTATGGAAATTTTTTTAAAAAAAAAAATTAAGTTGCGGTGAAAATCACCAGTTGTTAGTTACCGTATTGAGGGGATCGATGAAGATGATCAGGTTAAAGGAAAGAAATTTTCAAAATTGTAATTCTACCCTTCAACTTACTTTTTTCTTTAATAAAGAATATAAATTTTTTTGAAATTATAATTAAGCCCCTTAATTAACCTTTTTTTACCTAAAAGTAAAGGTAGTATGGGAATTTCAAACTTTTCTCTATATCAATATAGATGATTTTCATCCACCTTACCTATCAGTTTAAACCAATAAAGTCTATTGGATATTTTTGAATGAGAAGGGGGTTCAATAACGTGCAAATCAGAGGAGATTTTTGTGCATTTTACTCAAAAAGAATAAATTCCATATTGTCTATATATATATATATATATATATAAAGATTGATCCATATTGAAATCGGATCCATATTGAAGCTGTGGAATTGATGCAATGACTCATAGGTGTACCAGTTGCAAAATTATCTTTCTTGCGGGGGGAGGGGAGGGGAGGGGAAGGGAGGGGAGGGAGAAAGAAGGGGATTAAGGAAGAGGAAGGAGGGAAGGGGGAGGAATGGTGGTGGCGGTGAAGAAAGGGAAGTGGTGGTGGCAACATGTGGTAGTGATCGGTAGTGAATGGAAGAAGAAACGGCTGGTAGTTTTTTTTTTTTATATTTTTGTTAGGTATATTTGAGATTTGTATTTGTAGTGATTTTGGGAGTATTTTTGGAGTTTGTTACTATAGATTCCAAATATAAAAACTAGTTTTCCAAAAAAAAAAAAAGACTCGTTTTAAAAACATAGGCCAAGATGAGACATTACATTAGAAAATCAAGATGTAATTTTCAAGGGGTAAAATTGTAATTATAATATATGTTAAAGAAGAATCAGTTCCTTGAGCACGCTTCATTGTATCCATATATATGTATTATTTGCTTCTTGTCTTGTGAAAACCTTCAAAAGATGACTTGCAAGGGAAATAATACCTACCAACTGATGGATTCCAAAGCACTTGCTTCTTGTGTTCTCCTCCTTCATCTGTTGATTGTCCTGGTAAGTTACTTTGACAATTAATTGTGTTTTGTGATATTTATTCTGTGGACTTAATTCTCGCTGTCTTACAACACCATACAACCTGTACAGGGAGCCTGTGATATCATACCCAAGGCCAAAGATAGTGGTACTAATGCAATCGGGCTCCAGGGCATGAATGCTAATAATCCTCATCGAAATGATAAGACACATCATGTTGCTCACGTTCATGAAAAGAAGTCAATGCATGATCCTTCTCTTTCCTCATCCCACATGATGCATCAGATGGATCCAAGAACAACCGTATTTTTCGTTTTAGATGATCTCAAGTTAGGCAAAACAATGAGTATCCTTTTCCCTGAAGGAGATCCTAATCCTTTGTCCTCTCCTTATCTCTGGCCTAGAGAACAAGCCGATGCTATCCCCTTTTCATTGGCAAAACTCCCACAGATTCTTCAACACTTTTCATTCCCTCAAGGATCTCGCAAGGCCCAAGTGATGGAATATACACTCCGAGCATGCGAGTCTGAGCCTATGAAGGGAGAATCCAAGGCTTGTGCCACATCCTACGAGTCATTGGTAGATTTTGCACAAAAGATCTTGGGATTGAATACCGATATTGAAGTTTTATCAACGCATCGCCTCGCAAAATCTAATGCTGCTAGATTACAGAACTATACAATCACAGAAGCCCCTGAACGAATTTCAACTCTAAAGATTGTTGGTTGTCACACCCTGCCATATCCTTTCATAGTTTTCGGTTGCCACTCTCAGCAGGGTGATAATCGTTTATACAGGACTGTTCTATCTGGAGAGAATGGTGATAGGGTTGAAGCTATTGCAGTATGTCACATGGATACCTCCCAATGGAGCCATGATCACGTTTCCTTCCGAGTGCTTGGTATCGAACCGGGCGCTGCCCCTGTTTGCCATTTCTTCCCAGCAGGGGACGTTGTATTGGTTCCATCTACTTCTTCAATCTAGTAATATCCAAGAGCTCTAGTGCTTTCAGCATTTTAGTTGTTTAGCTCAAGTCACCTTGTCTGAATGTGTAATACTAGAAATCAATAAATTCGTGTGCCTCATGTTTGATTACCTGTATTCGAATAAAACTCCGTGGAGTAGTAGCGCTACTTTTGACAATCAAAGTTTTATATACTTCAATTCTTAGAGCATCTCGAAGACGTATGATACTAGATTGCAGCCTACAATTTTTTTCCCTATTTTCTGCTAATGTATCCCCTAATGTAGATTTTTTTTTTTTTTCTTCTTGGGGCGGAGGTTTGTTAGGAGAGTATCAATTCAAACAATTTACTTAGAGGACTAATTTTCAGGAACCTGGATTAGAATGTTATTTTTATTTGGTGAACAGGTGCTTATCTCTTCCCAATTAGTCACTTTAAGCAAGTCCTAGGAGGATGTTGAAACAATTGATAATTCTTCATTATAATCTATCAGTCACCAAAAAAAATTTCTAATGAAAATCTCGCTTGTTAAGAAGAGTATATTCATTCTTGTCTTCTCAACTTATCTTGCAAATTCAACACCTGAATAGTTACTACATGTCATCCACAAAAAGACAATGATTAAGAATAGACAAATAGTAAAAATAACAAGCATGTGGACCTTTCTGAAATGATAAACATTGTGGAGGATAAAAAATGAATGACACTTTTAGTGGGACAAAAGAAGTAAAAATTTAATTTTGTGATCGGCATAGCTCTTATTTTAAGTTAATTATGTGTTGATTCCACCAATAATGTATCCTATTAAAAGTAAACATTTTTTCTCACTATGGTAAAATGGCAAACGTCCGTGTGTACATTGATTGATCTGTAGACAATTTTTAATACATAGCAGAGTTTTGAAATTCAAGTTGAGACATCGACTCAATCGAATTTAGGGTTATGAGTCAAGAGGTTAAAGTGAGTAATGTGAGTATGAATCCTTAGTATGTGAGTAATGAATCCTTAGAATCACCAGTTATAATGAATCCTTATGCACATTTAATTGACTTCATATTTCGTACTCACAGATAATCAAAGATATAACGGGGTGATTCACGAGTTGATAGAGTCTTTCTAAATGATAGTTGCACCTCTTCATCACATGATTCTGGTTGCTGATCAGAATCCAATCTGCTTCCCATAGCTTCGTTTGGTTCAGATTGTGTCTTTCTTGTGCCTTTCAATCTTTATAATTTAATAATGGGAAAATCTCCAATTTAGTCCCTAAATTTTTTATTTCTGTCGATTTAGTCCCAATATATTATTTATAGCCAATTTAATCCTTAAACTTATATTTCAGTTCCAATCAAGGAGTTTAGCGGCGGCGCCACCGCATAATTTCCATCGACTTCCCAATTGAGCAACCCATAAGGGGTATTTTAGGGACTTCCATTGTGGAGCCTTAACCAAAATTAAAAAAAAAAGGTGCAATCTTGCCGTTTCAATGGGTAATGGTGGTTACTCCACCAATCTCCCGCCGGACGGGTGACACGACATCCTTTTGGCTCTCGTTTTCCTTTTTTGGCAGCTATGGTTTTAACACAAGCTATGAAGAATTTTCCGACTTATATTCCTCATCTGGAAGCACCCACCTTGAGAACCCACTCCATTTCTTTATTCGCTTCATCTCCTAATGCAGCAGTTTCCTCCAAATTCTGTTCAGCTTCCCTCCTCAAAACTGAGAGAGAAGACAATTTTCTTGATGGGGTAAACACCGCCCCTACTGCTGACGCAGCTTTCCAACCATGGCTGACATCATTAAAGCATCAAAAAGGCAAAATCTGGACCTCTACCTCCAAAGTTTAGGACCCTTTTTCAAAATAACTGCTAAAGCCTTGAAAACTGGCAATGAGCTTGGCAGGGCAGAAGGACTGGTGAGGCTGTGGCTAGGAGGAAAGATTCTTCATTTGGACTCCATCAAACTGCGCCGGGAGACCTTGGAGATAGAAAAATCTATTTTTGGGATTGGTTTGTATGTCGGAGCAGTTGCAATTAGATATGGATACAATTGTGGCTGTAAGAAAGCTGAGTTACTTGCCATCAATGACACTGATTTATATCATTCACCTCTTTGCCGCCGCCAATCCTTCCTTCACCGACGGAGTTGCCACCAAGGACATCCACATCGACCCCTTGACCTCTGTTGCCCTTCGAATCTTTCTTCCTGACTCCTGCCACGATTCAGCTTTCAAGTCCCAATCCATCAAATCAAGGGCTAAGGATATTCGACCATTCGATTATTCTGATCCTAGATCCGATCCGAACCATCTTCTTCTCCGGCGGAACAGCTATGGCTCTGCCAATGGAGTCACTACCACGACGCCGACCGTGACCATCCGGAATCAGAATCATCGGAGAAATAGCTATGGCTGTAGCAGTGACGATGTCAATTTAAAATCGGATAATGGGGTTTACGAAGGATATAATGGAGTAACCCGTCCGGCAGGAGATTGGTGGAGTAACCACCATTACCAATTGAAACGGCAAGATTGCACCTTTTTTTTTTAATTTTGGTTAAGGCTCCGCAATGGAAGTCCCTAAAATACCCCTTATGGTTGCTCGATTGGGAAGCCGATGGAAATTATGTGGTGGCGCCGCCGCTAAACTCCTTGATTGGAACTGAAATATAAGTTTAAGGATTGAATTGACTATAAATAATGTATTGGGACTAAATTGACAGAAAAAAAAAGTTTAGGGACTAAATTGGCGATTTTCCCTTTAATAATCGTTTCTTATATTAATAATCGTCTTTCTAACACCATTTTGTTGAAAAAGAGGTACCAAGAAAGACAAACGGATAATTGATTAAATTAAAACTCAAGACAAAAGACCCATATTTTGGATGGAGTGCAAGAAGATATGGTACTCTATTATATATCTAATAGTAACAACGGAATTGATAGGGTCTTAGTTTGGCCAGGGATCCCCTGTTTTTCAAAAACTAGTTTTTTAAATAAAAATTTTTAAAAAGTACTCTACAATGTACTTTAAAAAATATTCTAAAATTTTTTAATATTTAAAAGATATCCCAAAATATATTTTAAAAACTCTACTACTCTTAAATATTTCAAAATACTTTCTAAAAATATCTCAAAATATACTCTAAAAACTCTGCTATAGTAAAATTGTTCAAAAACATCTCCAAAAACAACTAATCTAAACAGATAATTTTTTTTTTTATTTTCAAGTACATGTTTTGTGAGACTATGAGCCGGTTTAGATTGTAATTTTTGGAAATTTTTACAGAAAATATAAATCATATCTACAAAGAAAAATTTAATCAAAGATATAACTGGTGATTCATGAGTGGATAAAAGAATTGAGTGTTTCCTAATTGATAAAGGTTATAGCTTTTCTTATGTAGTAGTTGGACTTCTTGATCGCATAATTGTGGCTGTCCATCTCTTTGATTGGGATTCCGATCTTACTCAAATACTTTTGGAGGGGTATCTTATAATTAGAGTCTCAATCACAAACTTAATTATGTTATGTTGATTCGTCCAAACTCGCTTACCAACAACCCGTTCAAAGCCATCCACTAATTTCAAACCCACCAGTTCAAACCCACCCAATTTTCTAAGTCCCTATCTTGTTCCTATCACCATATAGGTCCTGCTGTGACCATAACTAAACACGTACATCCAATGTAACAAACAATAATTAAATTTGGTGGGGTTGTCGGACAATTGCCCGCTCTTTAGATATTCTACCTAGGGGTGAGCAATTACGGTAAATACCGATTTACCGACCGAAATCGATTTCAATTTGGTAAATCGAATTTGGTAATTCGGTAATTCGGTCGGTAAATCGGGGATATAGTACTAGTTAAAATCGAATTAGGTTCGAAAACGGTTTTATAGTTTTTGAATTCGGATATACCGAATTCGAATTAATTTCGGAATTCGAGAAAGGTGGGATTAAGGTGAATGGGAAGATGCAATCGAGCAACACTTCAGTCTATGCAGTTGGGGATGTTGCCGCTTTTCCAGTAAAAATGTTTGCTGAAACACGCAGACTTGAGCATGTAGATTCTGCGAGGAAGTCAGCAAGGCATGCTGTTGCTGCTATCATGGAGCCAGAAAAGACGGGTGAATTCGACTACCTGCCATTCTTCTACTCCCGCGTCTTCACATTGTCTTGGCAGTTTTATGGAGACAACGCAGGGGAAGTAATTCATTTTGGGGATTTCTCGGGAAAGACTTTTGGGGCTTATTGGATTAATAAGGGTCATCTTGTTGGTTCTTTTCTGGAGGGTGGAACCAAAGAGCAGTACGAAGCTATAGCCAAGGCCACGAGGCTTAAACCGGCAATTGAAGACCTGGGTGAGCTTGAGAGGCAGGGACTGGGATTTGCTTTGACAGCAAGCCAGAAACCATCATCATCATCACCTCCTCTTGTTGCTGGCAGTTCTAATCTCGTCATCGAGAAACCATTACACGCTTGGTACGCAACTGCGGGTGTGATTGTGGCTGCATCAGTAGCAACCTTTGCATACTGGTATGGCAGGAGGCGACGAAGCAAAACAGGCTGCGATTGCTTCAGGAATTCGGACAATTCGGTCAATTTGTGTTTACCGAATTCAATCCGAATTGAATTCGAATTCGAAATTTGGTAATTCGAATACGAATTAGGTCGAAATATCTCAACACCATTTACCGAAAATTACCGATTTCAACCTACCGAATTACCGAATTCGAATTCGATGCTCACCCCTAATTCTACCGTCATTTGTCCAGCTGCTCTTATCATCCACGCTATCGACAGTGCCAAACATTGCCAGAGTAGCACGTAATGGATCAGGGCAGCAACAGTTGCAACTGTTCCTGAAAGTTACGTGCATTTGTATATGAAATACTTTTGGAGGGGTATCTTATAATTAGAGTCTCAATCACAAACTTAATTATGTTATGTTGATTCGTCCAAACTCGCTTACCAACAACCCGTTCAAAGCCATCCACTAATTTCAAACCCACCAGTTCAAACCCACCCAATTTTCTAAGTCCCTATCTTGTTCCTATCACCATATAGG
This sequence comes from Coffea arabica, assembly GCF_036785885.1. Classification (NCBI taxonomy): domain Eukaryota; kingdom Viridiplantae; phylum Streptophyta; class Magnoliopsida; order Gentianales; family Rubiaceae; genus Coffea; species Coffea arabica. Next base: position 18,504,856 of record NC_092321.1, read on the forward strand.
TCCTGCTGTGACCATAACTAAACACGTACATCCAATGTAACAAACAATAATTAAATTTGGTGGGGTTATCGGACAATTGCCCGCTCTTTAGATATTCTACCGTCATTTGTCCAGCTGCTCTTATCATCCACGCTATCGACAGTGCCAAACATTGCCAGAGTAGCACGTAATGGATCAGGGCAGCAACAGTTGCAACTGTTCCTGAAAGTTACGTGCATTTGTATATGAAATAATTTTATTTGTACACGGTATAATTTACTTTTCATAACGTGTAATTTTAAAATTTATAAATTTCACACGTATTATTAAAAACGAGATACATAATAAAATCTGAGCCTTACAATTTTTTTGGGCAAATTTGGGACATGAACTTTCAGGAAAGGTTGCTGCCATTCCTGCCCTTGATCCGTAGGTAATGGATCTGACATTAGGGGCAACCTGCAGTCCGACTGATTTAATTAAGAACCCTATCACACTTGTCAAGCCTCCTTCACCATTGCAGCTTTATTCTGTATGGGACCGTCCGTGCCATTCCCATCAAAGAATGGTCCGGAAGTGTATGATCGGCGATCGCTGAGGAATCAATCTGGAGAACCTAACTTGTGCCTGTGACATTATTTTAGTAGTTGGACAATCATAGATGTGATAAATCAAAACGTGCTAGCTTCACGTGAACTTAATTCTGGTTTTCCTATTCACGTTCCCTGCCAATTATCTATCACCATAAAACAATTTAAGCCAAACGGGACTAACACTGATTCCAACCATTGAACCGGGGAATCCGATGGATATTCGATCCGAGTTAATCAATTGAGTTGATCAGACATTGATTAAACCTGGTCAGAAATTGGGTTTGGACAAAAAAAAGAGTGAGTTTTCGTTTTTTTTGTTTCTTTTTTTTTTTTTTTTTTTTTTGGATACTATATTACATTTTTTGCACATTTCAAATTTATATGTGATTGGTATGTTATTTTGAGTTTTAACGTCATTTTAACCATGGTTCACCATAATGGAGTTTTGACATTACTATACCAACACGCAATACACCGATTACAAGACTTTTTCATTCAAAAGCATATCAGGGGTTTGGGAGCTTTCTCTTATGTTCTTCTCTTTCTTGATGTTCAGATGTTAAGTTTGTTTTCTAAATTTTGAAGATGAAATCAATGTTAATTTCACCATAAAATTGGGAGGTTTCTGGCTAAACCTCTACGCGCGCACCAGAGGACAAAGCCTATTTTCAGTAAAGAAGACGATCCATTCTGTGTAGCGGGTTCAGGATTTAGAGGCCAAGATTTTAATTACTCTATTTACCAATATACAAATAATATCTGCCACTATGTTAGTTTGACATTTTTTTTAAGGAGTAATACCTACACCTATTAACTCATCCTTTTTCAAAATAGGATAATCTAACAAAGGAGTTGGCGAAATCATTTTACGGACTTAGAAACTGTTGAAAGAAGCCACTTTCACTAACTAGTAAAAAAAAATTTACTCTTCATTTGGAACACAAAAAATGTCATATATGGACAAAAAATGTCATTGTCGGAAATTGTGTTTGAACCAAAAAAAAAATCAGTTTTTAAATTTTTTTTTGTTTCGTTATTTTTTTCAGAAACTATTCTGCATTTTTGTGCATTTTAAATTTAGTGTGATTGATATGTAATTTTGAGTTTTGACATCATCATAACCATGGTTCGCCATATCCTCTGAGTCTGATTTGAATCAGACGTATTACAATTAGAATGAAGGTTGCTGTTTCAATACCGACGTGAGATACACCAATTATAGGGCTTTTTTTTTTTATTTGTTTATAACCATATCAGAGATTTGGAAGCTTTTTGTCACATTCTCTTGTTTCTTCATGTGCAAATGTTCAGTTTGCTTAGCAAATTTTTAACATGAAATCAATATTTTCACCATAAAATTAGAAGGTTTTTGGCTTAACTTCTGCACAGCGAGGACAGAGCTTAATTTTACCAAGGAAGACGATGTATTCTGTCTACTGGGGTTAGGAATTAGACTATTAGACCAAGATTTCACTCTATTTACCAATATACCACTAGTGTCTACCAGCATTATGTTAGTTTACCTTTTATTGAGCCAAACTATGAAGTTAGTCCGAACATTTTCGCTGTTAGAGTTAAAGCATATAAGTCGCCATGAAAAAGTAGTTGACCCAGTAAGGCCGTAAATTTGATCATGAAGATTTCAGTTGATCATAAAGATTGGACCACAAAATTGGTCCGAAATTGTCAGATTGATCATGGGTGTTAATATAGAGATGGAATTGAGTTGCGATTATCAAAATCATAAAGTGATGAAATTGTCAATCAATTCACATCGAATGGTGTAACCAAAACAATTTATCTATGCGTATGGATTATTGTAGTGATTCAAAAGAAATTGAGTGCCAAGATAAATTTGTCCAATGTGGAATATTGTAGCAACAATAAGTTTTTTGAAGACGAAGAATTAGTACAAAATGATATTGGTAGAATTTGCAAAGGAGATTATTGTTCATGATTATGTTGGATTTGATACAAAGAAAGTTTGATTTAAAGGGGGTAATATTGGCTTATTAAATAAAGGCTAAAAAATGGAAGTTGTTATGTTATTTTAAAGGGGGTAATATTGGTTCATTAATGTTTGTTAGTATTTTAGTCGAGTCGAGTTTTTAGTAGTTTCATTGGAATCAGTTCATGGTAATTTCATTATTATAAAATTGGTATTCTATTGTGTAATTATTTGTGGTTGTCAAAATTTATTTTGTAATTGATCTAGTTTATAAATAGGAAGTTGTCTTATTATCATTACTTGAAAATAGTGAAGAATTGAGAGTCTTGTTATTATGTGTGATTTTTTTTTCCAAAACGGCAACTTGTTATTATGTGTGATTGATGATATATATTGTTGATATTATTCCTCTTTTTTCAAATAGAATTTTATGAGTGTAAATTAGTCTGCATCACATATTTCGAATATGTAAATTAATCTCCAATTCTATAATTTTCAGTAAAACTTAATTTTAGGATTTTGATAATATTTTTACGTGTGCAAGGTTATAAATTGAACTGATAAAATAATAACTTAAAATATTTAAATGGGAGAGAAGAAAATAATCAAATCATAACAAGCTCAATAAAACAATGGAAGAAAATACTTCAAACAATGGAAGAAAGTGACACCTCAATAAAACCATTACAAGCTCTCTTGGATTCTCTTCAAAAATAATCTAATTCCCTGTTTATAGCCTACCACAAGACTTGTAGGATAAGAAACAACCACATAAGTAAGTAATAATAGCCTACTAAAATATCAATTACTAAATATATAAAAACTACTAAAAACCTGACTCTAATAAAACCGCTAAATATTTAAGTAGAATGCCAATCTTGATTTATTATGCTAACAACAACCAGAATCCGGAAACCTTTATGGTAGGAACCTGCCTATGGTAGGAATGCCGGCAGAGAGCGACACGTGTTGGGGGCAAAACGGTCCAAACGGAGACGTTAAATTGTTGGAGAGCGCGTGCATAGGGAATCAAGTAGAAGCGTGTACGGATGGAAGCAAACAGCAGACTGACTTCCGTGCTATGTTATTGCAAGTCTTTCCTTTGTACCAAATATTTGGTGACCCCACTTCTTCCCCATAGCGTCTGAAGTAAGCTTCAACTTTGGCTTTCCATTATTGAAGTTCGGCTTCCACTATGGACCCGAATACCGGATGACACAATATAACTACATTCATTTTATATTCATTTTTACATTACATATGCATGTCATTCTTTCTTTTTAGTGGTTGCACCTTATATTCGTGAACTATCTGTAGAAAAAAAATAAAATTTTAGACTATACTAAATTTGTTATACCAAATATATTATTCTTATTATTGTATTATTTGTTACGCCACTTTTCTCATTTTGTTAGGTCTACATTAATGCAAGTTTAATTCTTATTATGTCTCGTGTATCAGAAAATACATATTATCTTATTGACGTTGATACGTCCAATAGGTAATCAAATTGATGCTAAAATTTTAGAATGAATAAGTTGCTTTTGCATAACGGTTGTAAAGGTTTCTTGAGACTTTATGAATTATTCTTCTTGCGTTTGCAAAAACAATTGCAGAAGATTTTTTGTAGTGGAAACGGAGTTAAAACTTGCTATAGGTTACTTTCCTGTATTTCAATTTTATCCTAAAGGGTAATTTGCTGTTCAACCTAATTTTATTCCAATTTTATCCAACTAGTAAATTAACTTATGAAAAATAGTGAAGTGGATAATTTATGGAGGCAAGCCGGAAATAGTGGGTGGTTAACTGTAAAACGCCTTTATGTTTATTTTATTTCGATAAATAAATTTGCTTTTGAGAAAATGGGTACTCTTTCCTTATAATGCAAGAAAGCCATAAACAGCGACTGTTTTATTAGAAAACGGGCTTATTTTCTTTTTTTTTCGAAAAGAAAATTTGTTTTTGGAAAAATGAGTGTTAAAATAAATTTTCTTTTAATCTGATCAATAAATTTTATCTAGACATCCATACAAAAATTTATTTATCGGATAAAATAAAAATAAACCTGTTTTTGAATACAACACTAACTCTTTATGACTTTCCGCCATTATAAGAATAGAGTACACATTTTTCCATAAAAAAATTTATGGATAAAATAAAATTCTGCATAAACCCATTTTCCAATAAAACACTAGCTCTTTATGACTTTCCTCCATTATAAGAACACAGTGCCCGTTTTTCTCATAAAAAATTTTATTTATCGGATAAAATAAAAATAAACCCGTTTTCCAATCAAACACTAACTCTTTATGACTTTTTTTCATTATAAGAACAACGTACCCATTTTCTATAAATAAAAAATTTTATTTATCGGCTAAACTAAAAATAAACACATTTTTCTATAAAATACTAGCTCTTCCTGACTTTCCTCTATTATAAGAATAGAGTACCCATTTTTGCATACAAAAATTTTATTTATCGGATAAAATAAAAATAGATCCTTTTTGAATAAAACACTAGCTCTTTATGGCTTTCCTCCATTATAAGAACAGAGTACCCATTTTTCATAAACTAATTTATTTATTGGATAAAATAAAAATAAATCTATTTTTTAAAATAAGCACCAGCTACTTATAGCTTTCCTCCATAAATTATCTATTTTCTTAAGTTAATTTATTAGTTGGATATAATCAGAAAAAAAATTAGGTTCAACAGCAAATTACCCTTTACGATAAGATTGAAATACAGGAAAGTAACCTATAGCAAGTTTTAACTCCATTTCCAATACAAAAAATCTTCTGAAATTCTTTTTGCAAACGCAAGACACCTAATTCATAAAGTCTCAAGAAACCTTTACAACCATTATACAAAAGCAACTTATTCATTCTAAATTTTTACTATCAATTTGATTATCTGTTGCACGTATCCACCTGAATAGGATATTATATATTTTCTGGGACACAAGACATAATAACAATTACACTTGTATTAATGTAGACCCAACAAAATGAGAGAAATAGCGTAACAATTAATATGTATTGGCTATGTTAAATATATATATATATATATATATTGATTGTAGTACTTAAGAATATTATAGATATTATCAGTTTTTCATTTCCATTTTTAGATACTAATAATTGCAACCATTGTAATCAATTTTCAATTTTATATTTTCATTATGATAGGTAAAGTTAAATATATTGGGTGCATAGATATGAATTTAGAAGTTGGGTATGGGGAGAGAAGGGAGGGAAGAAAATGGTGAGGAGTTGAAAAGTGGCGAGAAAAGTTGAAGAAGAAATGTGGGTTACAAGGATGGGCAGAGTAGGGAGAGAAGAAGAAAGGGGATTGCAGGGATATGACAGAGATGACAAAAAAAAAAAAATAGAGAGAGTGGTACCATGATAGAAGATACGAAAGTCGTAGAAGGCATCTTATGACTAGCTGACGGATAAGAAAAGAGAGATATGATGGTGATTTTTAATAATTTTGAGAACTCTAAAATATATATTACAGAGATTTTTTTTGTTAGGATCCAAACACGGAATAAATAACTATTGAGATATCAAGTGCACAACAATTTAATGGCAAATAAGCCACAAGCATGAAAGATAAACGACACACAATATTTAACGTGGTTCGGCTCCACCATTGAGCCTACGTCCACGGAGAGAAACCTGTTCTTTATTATGAGAGGAAAACCCTATACAAGAATACAACTTGAACCAAACCCAACCCTTGTATACCATCTCTCATCTCTCAGGAACTCTCTCTCACACCCCATGTATAAGGCTATATGATGCCCCTTGTGTCTCCTTGTGTGTTTCTTTTGTGTGTTTCTCTGTGTAGTATGTCAACCCATCTATTTATAGGGAATATTACTGTCAAAAAATCAAATAACAATTGGAAATCAATACTATTTTCTAAACTTACATAGAATAACTTCTAATCCTAAACTAAATAGAATATTTCTTGGCTACTACTTCAAGTAACTAAAACCAATTAGGAAACTAGTTACTTCCACACAAAATAAGAATTCTACCTAAAAGAAATTAAACCAATTTCCTAACATTTTTCAATATACGTTAAAGTATATAAAAAAAATGCTAATCTAAATGCAGTCAACAATTTTAGAGGTACAAGACAGGAGAAAGATTTTTTTTTTCTAAAAATGGAAGAAAATAAATTGGTTATAATTTATTTTTTTATATTATAAGTTTTGATATATGGGTATGACATAATATGTTTTGTTGGGTACTGATAAATTGATTTTTTTTAGAAAACTCTTCTCACCTTACCACCCAACCTAACCCTCTCCTTAAATGCGTTAACAATTTCTCTATCATGTAAATCATTATAAATTAAAATTTTTTCAACATGTTAAACATGCACTTCTTTAAACTTTTTAATCTATATATATATATTATTCTGTACCACAATATATAAATATATACAATATTATTTTAATTTGAAATATAATCCAGTGCATAGCACGGGTCAAAATACTAATATATATGTATTGCAGAAGGAATTTTGGATAAGAAGCTTTCCAAATTGTCATGTTGTATGAATACTATTTTATTACAATTTTACATTTCTAAAATTAAGAAATGTTTACCTGACAACTAATCCTATAACTGGTCGTACAAATCCTATAATCATGCTCATGTTTGTCCCACATTTCCCTCACGTTTTCCCTCCTAACCCATAAAATTAAAACTCCTAAATTTTAACTAACAGATAATAACCACCCATGTAAAATGATATCTGCAAATTCCAATTAATGTCTCACATTTACTGCTGATTTTACTGAGACTAATAACTAACAGTTATTACTGACATTCACATCTCACACTTACCACAATACTCATAGTAATAACTAACTGTTAATTTAAGAAATTCGTAACTAGGAAAGTCACATATCCAAAATTTAGGAGCATGTTTCAATTATAATTTTCACAATTCAACGTATTTTATAGTCATAATATAGTTTACTCTCACAATCATTTACAAAACTAATGCTCACTAATCCAATTCACCCATTTCATTTTTCATCATATAAATTCAATACAGTGAAAAAATTATGTTCCATACATTCACCATAGATAAATCTCAGTTACAAACATTCCGTTTGGATTAGCTGTTTTTGGGGTTGTTTTTCAAAAATAGCACTGTAGCATTTTGTTTTTGAAATATAAGTCCATTTGGATTAGTTGTTTGTGGGATTGTTTTTCAAAAACTATATGAAAAAATTTTACTGTAGAGTTTTTTGGATTATTTTTAGAGATATTTTTAAAACATATTTTTTAGAATTTTCCTATAATTTATAATTTTTATATTTTTATATTTATATACATTTATGCATTTATAATACATTTATAAATATTTATAAATAAATATATTTATATAAAAATATATAGATGTATTATAAATATATTATATTATATATAATACATAATATAAATATATTTATAGATGTATAAATGTATATTATTATAAATGTATAAATTATAAATGAATATTAAATAAATGTATAATTTATAATTTATATTTTTTATATTTTTAGATAAATGTACATTTATGCATTTATAATACATTTATAAATATTATAAATATTTATAGTTTTCAACTGAAGCAAATATGTTGGATCAAGCAATATTCCATATGGAACTTTGAATTCCATATCAAAATAACTTCTACATTATCTATATTTTTAATTCTCTTGTTTGCCATTTTAAACAAGGGTGTGGCTCTGATACCACTTCTACCCAGGTTACATACAGATATCATGAAGGTTTGAAACTGTAATTAATATAAAGAGTTGGACTTACAATCAATTTGAGAGTTGCAATAAGTTCTACGGAAGCTTGCACAATTTCTTGAATCCTTGACTTTTATTAAGATTTTTGAAACAAGAGTGGTTGAGATGTGTTGAAAAGAGGATTGAAACTGGGGATGGTGTTTGAGAGTGTTTATAAAGGCTTTCTAACTTCTGAATAGCTAATTCATCGATGCCTATCTTCTAAAATCTAGTTCTATTTATAGAGGCTCGAGTCTTCACTTGAATCTTCATTTCAGTCTTCATTTGAATTTCATTTGCTTTTTGAGAAGTGGCCGACATCTTTGAGTGATTGCTTTTTCTTTTTGAATTTGCCAGCCCCTTTGATTGACTTTAAAAGTCATTTGGGTCTTGTCCGCATGGTTCCCCAAACGGATCAAAAGTTGATTCAGATGAGCCTGCTGACTCCTCTATTTTGTCGCTTTCTTTATCCTTATCTTGCTTTTGTAAATAGTCCAAATATTCTTTGAGCATCTTGGGATTCTGCATCATTTTTTTCATCAGAAAGTCATTGGAAAATGCCTCGGATGCCATACTGGTCACTTTTTCTTTATCTTTTTTCTTTGGAGTTGTTGGATTAGGTAGAATAATTGTTGGAGTAGGTGGCATTGCCGTTGGAGTGGGCGACAAAGTTGTTGATGTAGTGGTTGAATCTTTTGTCCATTTGAGCTTTTCTCCAGTTGTCAGGAATCTTATCACATTTGCTTGATCTCCAAATTCTTGATTGAATCCTGTCCACCATTTAATTTTGAATTCTCGGACTAGAGACATTGGAAGTGGTTTTTCTAGTTCTTGATGGATTTTGAAACTCCAGCAAACCAATTTTATTCCATATGGAATTCAAAGTTCCGTGGATATTTTGTTGGAGTTTCAAAATCTATCAAGAACTAGAAAAACCACTTCCAATGTCTCTAGTCCGAGAATTCAAAATTAAATGGTGGACAGGATTCAATCAAGAATTTGGAGATCAAGCAAATGTGATAAGATTCCTGACAACTGGAGAAAAGCTCAAATGGACAAAAGATTCAACCACTACATCAACAACTTTGTCGCCCACTCCAACGGCAATGCCACCTACTCCAACAATTATTCTACCTAATCCAACAACTCCAAAGAAAAAAGATAAAGAAAAAGTGACCAGTATGGCATCCGAGGCATTTTTCAATGACTTTCTGATGAAAAAAATGATGCAGAATCCCGAGATGCTCAAAGAATATTTGGACTATTTACAAAAGCAAGATAATTGTTGACCTTGGTCGATCAATCCTTGGTTTTGATGATTAACAAACCAAAATGTAGATTTGGTCTAATGTTTTTATGTGAGAAATTTGTTAGAATCAGGTTCAATGGTGTCAAGGAAAGAAAACCAACCAAATGAAGAAGCAAAATCAGGTCACTCATGTCGGACGGCCAAAAGGAAACTATCGGACGTCCGAAAGGATGAAGAACATCAAGAAGGAAACTCTGTCGGACGCTCGTGAGGAAGCATCGGACGTCCGGAAGGATCGGACGCACGCCTCGGACGCACATCGATCGCATCGGACGTCCGAGAAATTTCGCAAAGATTTGATGACTCTCTGCCTACGTTCGGACGCAGGGTTCGGACGTCCGACAGGTGGTTCGGACGTCTGACAGGCACCTGTCGGACGTCCGACAGGCCAACGGCTAGTTTTGACAGCAATTAATATTTGACCGTTGGAGAGTCTTTTGGAGCCATTTCTCACCTTCTATAAAAACCCCAAAGCACAAGAAGACTAGAGACTTTTGCCAACACAAAATACAAGCTTACAAGTGAGATTTTTTAGTAGAAAGATTCTTTGTTGGTTGTATAAGGGGTTGGGGAAATTGGGTTGTGAGGTTGCTCAAGTGAAGGTTACTCTCTTGGAGTAGTAAAACCTTGGTGAAGGTGAACCAATCACTTGGAGTGGTAAAACCTTGGTGAAGGTTGCCTCATTTGTATAAAATAGTTCTTAATTGGGTGAGTGATCTTTCAAGTGTAGGTTGTTGAGGGTTAACTAGAATAGTTGTAAAACTCCTTGGCTCAACCAAAGAGTATTTGGGGTGAGGAAGGAGTGAGCCTTCACTTGTACATCTTGGTTAGCATCGCCATCAATTGAAGAGGCTATTGGTTTGATATTTGGTTTGCATTTCTTATCTTTTCTCTTTAATTAAGTTTTCTTTATTGTGCTTAAATTTGATATATTTTTGTGCATCATTGTGAATTTGTTTGTACTCATTGGGTTGCACCGGGCTCTTACAATTGGTATCAGAGTTTGGTCTCTTTTGATCAAGCTTAACCGCTTAGAGTAAAGATCATGGCAACCATAAAAGTTTCTTTTTTAGAAGGGCAATCTATTGATAGACCACCTATGTTTAATGGTTCTCATTTTAGCATGTGGAAACAAAGAATGATGATTTTCTTACAATCTGTTTACATTGAATTATGGTATGTGGTAGAAGATGGTCCTTATGAAGCTAGAATAGTTGACTCTATCACCAATTTGAGTAGATTAAAGACTAGACAAGAATTGAATGAAAAAGACAAGAGATACCTTTCTTTGAATGCCAAGGCCATGTGTATATTGTACAATGCATTAGATGTAAATGAATCTAGTAGGATTAAAGGTTGTAAATCAGCTAAAGATATTTGGGATAAATTGTGTGTATTTCATGAAGGTAATCAAGATATTAAAGAACAAAAGAAATCTTTACTTGTTTCTCAATATGAATTTTTCAAAATGCATCCTCTTGAAAATGTTGATAAGATGTGTAGTAGATTTTGTGACATTATTGAAGATCTTAAATTGCTTGGAAAAGAATATTCTTTGGGTGAGAAAAATAGAAAGATTTTGAATGCCTTGCCAAAAGAATGGGAAAACAAAATAAATGCTATAGAAGAGGCAAAGGATTTAAATTCTATGTCCATTGAATCTCTTGTGGATACCCTAACCTCTTATGAATTAAAGCTGGAATTCAAAGTGCAAGAGGAAGAAAATGCAAGAATGTATAAGAGAGGCATAGCTTTTAAAGCATCTCAAGTGGGGGATAACCCATCCTTCATGGGTAATGAAATCATGGAAGTGGACAATGATATAACTCCTCACATCAAAAGTTTCAAGAAAATCTTCAACAAGAGATGTTCAAGAGGAGATTGCAAAATTACATGGGATGAATGCAATTCAAAAAGAGAAAAAGAAGAGTTGGCCCAAATGGCACTAATGGCCGTTGGAGAAGATGAGGTAAGTTCTTATCACTCTTCTTGTGATGAAGATAATGAAGATGATGATGTGAAAACTCTTATGATTAAAATGCATAAAAGTTTGAAAAAATCTTATGCTAAAAATAAAGATTTGAAAACAAAAATAAATGATTTGTTGGAAGAAAACTCCAAACTTTTTCAAGAAAACAAATGTTTGAGAATGGAAAATGATGATTTAAAAAATCAAAAAGGTGTTTTTGATTGCAAAAATAATTTGAAAAGGAAGTTGGAAGAGAAAACAAAGTTTTATGAAAAAATGTTGGAGGAACAAAATTTGTTAAAGAAAAGAATTAATGACTTGAACGAGGTTCTCCAAAATGAAAAACAAAAGTTTTCTCAAACAAAAGAAAGCAAATCTTTTCAAGGCACAAATAAGTTTGCTAAGAAAATTAGTTGCATTAAATCCACTTATGTGCAAAATACTTCTATCATGTGTCACTTTTGTTGCCAATTTGGACACATGCAAAATGATTGCTATGTAAAGAAAAATATGAGAAAAGGTATGAAATCCATGTGGATTGCTAGATCATGTTGTAATAACTCCCAAGGACCCTATTATGGTCTTGACTTGAAAAATAAAGGGGGAGTTTGCTTTTTGATTGATGCCAAAAGGGGGAGTAGGATTTATTGAAATTTCTTTGCATGTTGGCACTTTCTAAGGGGGAGCTTTATTTGAACTTATTTGATAAAAGAAATCTTCATTTTGTTTGTCATCATCAAAAAGGGGGAGATTGTTGACCTTGGTCGATCAATCCTTGGTTTTGATGATTAACAAACCAAAATGTAGATTTGGTCTAATGTTTTTATGTGAGAAATTTGTTAGAATCAGGTTCAATGGTGTCAAGGAAAGAAAACCAACCAAATGAAGAAGCAAAATCAGGTCACTCATGTCGGACGGCCAAAAGGAAACTATCGGACGTCCGAAAGGATGAAGAACATCAAGAAGGAAACTCTGTCGGACGCTCGTGAGGAAGCATCGGACGTCCGGAAGGATCGGACGCACGCCTCGGACGCACATCGATCGCATCGGACGTCCGAGAAATTTCGCAAAGATTTGATGACTCTCTGCCTACGTTCGGACGCAGGGTTCGGACGTCCGACAGGTGGTTCGGACGTCTGACAGGCACCTGTCGGACGTCCGACAGGCCAACGGCTAGTTTTGACAGCAATTAATATTTGACCGTTGGAGAGTCTTTTGGAGCCATTTCTCACCTTCTATAAAAACCCCAAAGCACAAGAAGACTAGAGACTTTTGCCAACACAAAATACAAGCTTACAACTGAGATTTTTTAGTAGAAAGATTCTTTGTTGGTTGTATAAGGGGTTGGGGAAGTTGGGTTGTGAGGTTGCTCAAGTGAAGGTTACTCTCTTGGAGTAGTAAAACCTTGGTGAAGGTGAACCAATCACTTGGAGTGGTAAAACCTTGGTGAAGGTTGCCTCATTTGTATAAAATAGTTCTTAATTGGGTGAGTGATCTTTCAAGTGTAGGTTGTTGAGGGTTAACTAGAATAGTTGTAAAACTCCTTGGCTCAACCAAAGAGTATTTGGGGTGAGGAAGGAGTGAGCCTTCACTTGTACATCTTGGTTAGCATCGCCATCAATTGAAGAGGCTATTGGTTTGATATTTGGTTTGCATTTCTTATCTTTTCTCTTTAATTAAGTTTTCTTTATTGTGCTTAAATTTGATATATTTTTGTGCATCATTGTGAATTTGTTTGTACTCATTGGGTTGCACCGGGCTCTTACAATAAGGATAAAGAAAGCGACAAAATAGAGGAGTCAGCAGGCTCATCTGAATCAACTTTTGATCCGTTTGGGGGACCATGCGGACAAGACCCAAATGACTTTTAAAGTCAATCAAAGGGGCTGGCAAATTCAAAAAGAAAAAGCAATCACTCAAAGATGTCGGCCACTTCTCAAAAAGCAAATGAAATTCAAATGAAGACTGAAATGAAGATTCAAGTGAAGACTCGAGCCTCTATAAATAGAACTAGATTTTAGAAGATAGGCATCGGTGAATTAGCTATTCAGAAGTTAGAAAGCCTTTGTAAACACTCTCAAACACCATCCCCAGTTTCAATCCTCTTTTCAACATATCTCAACCACTCTTGTTTCAAAAATCTTAATAAAAGTCAAGGATTCAAGAAATTGTGCAAGCTTCCGTAGAACTTATTGCAACTCTCAAATTGATTGTAAGTCCAACTCTTTATATTAATTACAGTTTCAAACCTTCATGATATCTGTATGTAACCTGGGTAGAAGTGGTATCAGAGCCACACCCTTGTTTAAGTGCATACGCATATTTAAGCTTCGTATTTACATTCACTTTATTTGAATTACGTTTCTATTTTGACTTGGCTATTTCATGCATTTATGTTACATATTTTATTAAACTTTTACTGAAAACGTTGGTAAGACTTGATGCCTTGTTAGACCGTTGGTAAGTCCAGGATAGGATGTTCCAGGCATAGTGCTCGGTTGTTCCCGTCTAAGTAAAGATTTAATTAAATAATAAGCATGGCTGCATTTCTTAGACAATTAAAAATAGGATCTAATTCAAAGCAAGATAATGTAGTACAAAGTCATGAATATCATATGCCTATAAACAATTCAGATTGGACAATCCCAGAAGAAAAAATTGAACACATTTACAGAATTGGCCCTTTAGATTTTAAAACTGCTTTATCAGTCAAAACTCATGAAAAAACAATATCTATTCAAGAAGAATATCAAACCATACAATTATTAAATCATAGTACAATTCAAAAATATTTAAGTAAAGGATATCGCTATATTCATATAGGTTTAATACAGATTGCTGTAAAACCTTTATTCCATCTAGGAGTTGATGCTCCAATATACTTAGCATTAAGAGATACTAGACTCAAACGATATAAAATTTCTTTACTTTCTATGATTCAAACTAATGTATGTAACGGACCCATATATTTTAACTGTGCTCCAAATTTTTCAATAGATCTTACAGACCCACATATTTTAAATTCAGATATTCAAACTAATGGAAGTGGTTTTTCTAGTTCTTGATGGATTTTGAAACTCCAGCAAAATATCCACGGAACTTTGAATTCCATGTGGAATAAAATTGGTCTTGTGTACTCTTCCCCCTTTGCTCTTTTTAGATATGTTTGAAATCCTATGAGCACATTTGGAGGTAAAATTTCGGTTTGTGGTCCAAACCATTTCCACCAATGATTGAACCAAATTGGGAATTCTCTACTGCAACATTCTTTGAATGTAAAGAACCAGGAATGATTGAATGGTCTAAAAAGGAAAGCACGATACCATGCCATTTTGTAATCTTGGTATGTGAATCCATCTGGAATGAAATTAACTGAGAAAGGTTTTTTGGAATAAAGAGAAGTCCATTCATTAGGTGAACAAACTTTCTTTATAATGCATTTTGAATGACTAATAATATTTGGATTTTTCTTGTCTGGAATAGGGTAAATTTCTACAGATTGAGTATCTGTAAGAATTAATTCATAATAATCCAAATTCTTTGAAGGATCATCTGGTTGCCAATAACATTTTGGAGGGAAAATTCTTTGGACAGTTTGATTGAGTGTAGAATATAATGGTGTTTCTTGAAATCTGGTCAAAGTGATATGTTGAGTGATTGGTTTGATGAAGTAAGTATTTTCTTTGGATTTTTCAATGGGGCTTTGAATCGATTGAAGAGATCTTATGGGAGGAAAAGTTGGAGTACGAGCAGCTTGACTATAAATCAAAGCTGGAAAGTCTTGTAGAATTTGAAATCTATTTTGAGAAACAGGAGTAAGACTCATCTCATAATCTTGAGGAGTCTTTGGCCTGGAATTGCCTGCTTTTGAATCCATAATCCTGCAAAATTTTAACAAATAATTCTGTTAAGTTGTTCTTTAAGTTGTTGGATTTGAATCTCAATTGACTGAATATCTTCTGGAGGATGATTGGCTTTTTCTAGAACATTTTTGAATATGATATTTGAATTGATCTGCCTTTTTAGAAGAAAGACTTGTTCTTTTGGTGTGGTTGCAGCCCAAAAGCTGTGTCTGATATGAACTGTATCATGGTTTCGAATTTGAGAATAAGGAATAGGTCGAATAGTTTTGTCGGGATTTCTGACAAAATAGGTAAAGGTTCTATGAGATATGTTTAGAGCTCTTTTTTGAAGAATAGGGTTATCTCGTTCAGTTCGAAGTCTTCGAAGGTATTCTTTGTGAGTTTCACGTTCCATTTCCCTGTAAAACTTCTCTTGTTAAGAAGTCAGGAAGAGAGTTGTTCTCTCCTTTGATGAATTCTATATCAAAATCAAATACTGAAAGTATTGCTTGCCATCTAGAAAATATTTGTTTTGAAACTATATTTTGAACATCTTTTTGTAAAATCTCTTTTGCAGATTTACAATCTATTCTAATTAAAAATTTCTTATTATATAAATCATCTTGGAATTTTGATATACATAAAACTATAGATAAAATTTCTTTTTTAATTGTTGAATAATTCTTTTGAGGGTCAGACCATGTTCCAGAATGAAATCTGACTAATTCTTCTTTTGAACTGTCCATTCTTTGTTTTAATATTCCACCATATCCTAATTCTGATGCATCAGTTTCAACTATCATGAATGCTTTAGGATGAGGTAGGCATAAACATGGTAATGACTCAATTTTTTCTTTTAAATATTTTATTTTTTGAGTATGTTCTTCTGTCCAAGGTTTTGGATTTTTCTTTAGCCTATTGAATAATATGGAACATTCTTGTCTTAATTTAGGAAAGAAGTCTGCTATATAATTTAAACATCCTAAAAATCTTTGTAATTGATTTTTATCTTTTATCTCATTTGGAAATTTAGTAGCAAATTCTAAAGCTCTATTAATTGGTTTTATTGTTCCTTGATATATATTATGTCCTAAAAATCTTATTTTGGTTTGAAATAATTTCATTTTTGGAGCAGAAACAACTAATCCATTTTTCTTGACTACTTTTAAAAATATGTTTAAATGTTTAAAATGTTGTTCTATTGATTCTGAAAATATTAATACATCGTCTATATAGACTATACTGAATGAACTATAAGGATTGAAAATATCGTTCATTATATTTTGAAATTCTGATGGTGCATTTTTTAATCCAAATGGCATAACTTTCCATTCATAATGTCCAAAAGGTGTTGTGAATGCTGTTTTGTATCTATCTTTTGGGTCTATTATGATCTGCCAATATCCTGATTTCATATCAAATTTTGAGAATATTTTTGCATTAAATAATCTGTTAAGCAAATCTTTTTTATTAGGAATAGGATATCTAATGCATTGTAAAACTTTATTTAAAGGTTTGTAATTTATTACTAATCTTGGAACTCCTCTTTCTTTTTCAGCTTGATTCATTACATAAAATGCAGCACAGCTCCAAGGTGATTTTGAAGGAGTTATTAATCCTTTATCTAGTAATATTTTTATTTCTTTTTTACAAAATTCTAATAACTCAGAATTCATTTGTATTGGTCTAACTTTTGTTGGAATATTCTTTTCATCAAAGTCTTTTTCATAAGGTAATTCTATCATATGTTGCTTTCTATCCCAAAAAGCATTAGGAATATCTGCACAAATTTCCTTATGTAATAATTCTTCTAATTCTGCTATTCTTTTTTGTATTTTAATATCATTTAATTGTTCTTCAATTTTTAAATAAGATTTTTCTTCTTTAATATAGTTTATTTGCTGTTGTACTTTAGTAATAGTATTTATTGTTTTATATATTGAAGATGTTTGTAATGTTTGTAGTTCTCTTTGTTTTATTGGAGTTAAGAAATTAAAGGTAATAATTTTTCCCATAATATTTACTGAAATTCCTTCATTACTAACTAAGAATGGATATATTTGAATTAAAAAGGGTGTTCCTAATATTACATCATGACTTATATTGTTTACTATTAGAAAATTATGTCTTATGCAATATTCATTATTACATATTGATCCTTTTGTAAATTTATATTTTACTTTTAAATCTTCTCCATTTGCTGCCATTAGTTTTTCATTTGTTCTTTCGCAATATTTTGTGGGAATTATTCCTTCTTTAATACAACTTGTATCAGCTCCACTATCTATTAGAGCTACAAATGTTTCTTTGAAATCTTCTACTGTGATTGTTACTAGAGCGAACCATTTTTGGAATGTTATTCTTTCTATAGTATTTAAATATTGATCTTCTTCTACTGTTTTTCCTGATATTGATATTTCTTCCTTTTTAGAATTAGAGGTTGAAGGCTGATTACTTATTAATGCTATTTTTTATTCTATTTCCAAATCTTTTAATTTTAATTCTATTATTTCTTGTTGTAATTGTTTTACTTGTATTTTGAGATTATTAATTTCTGTTTGAAGATCTTTAGTAGTTTCTTTTTCATTACATTTATATTAGGGTATTTGTCTATTAATTTTGATATACTAAAGGGTTCTATTATCTTGGGCATTTTATCTTCTTGAATAATTAGACTTTTTAATCTTTC
Organism: Coffea arabica; assembly: GCF_036785885.1. NCBI lineage: Eukaryota > Viridiplantae > Streptophyta > Magnoliopsida > Gentianales > Rubiaceae > Coffea > Coffea arabica. The sequence continues at coordinate 18,522,988 of NC_092321.1, forward strand.
TAAATATTCTTTTTTAGCTATTGGATCATCGATTTTTTCTATTATATCTAATAAAAATTCTTTGTCTTCTTTTTAGTTATTACATTTAAATATTTTGGAGTACAATTACAATTTTCTTCACTATCTGAACTAGAAATATCATTGTAATAATCATCTTCTGTACTTTGTTCTTTTTCATTTATTAATAAATTTATTAGTTTATTTTTAATTTCTTCTTCGTTAGAACATATTTCTGTAATTCTTTCTTTTAATCTACATTTGTTTGCTTTATGTCCTATTTTACCGCATTTGTAACAAACAATTTTCTTTTTAATGAATTTCTTCCTTTTAGTTGGTTCATTTTCCTTAGGTTTTATATATCTTGGTTTCTTAGAATATTTTTTAACTTTCTTTTTGTATGCTGATGGTGATTTAATTCTTTTAATTCCAAATGCATCACAGAATGATCCTACTTCTTTTCTTTTTGATCCATATTTTATTTGTAATCTTAATTCTGAACATAACATTAATCTTTCTTTTTTCACAAAAGCAAATAATTGTCCAAAAGTAATAGTTTCAAATGAAATTACATCTGTTCCCATTTCTTTTTGTAAATTATCCATTATTCTTTGTGAAAATAGACTTGGTAATCCAGTTATGAATCTTTCTTTCCAGAATGAAGCATTACAATCTGGTCTTCTTAATACGTTTGTTAAAAACATATCTTTGTACCATCTAAAATCTGATAATGTTGGACATCTTAAATTTGTTAAAAATGTTTTATTAGAATTTAATTCTTCTTTTGGGTTTCCTATGAAATACATTACTATTGTTACTATTAGAAATTCTGCAGCATCTGACTGTATTTGAATATTTCCTTGATCATCTTCAATTTCTTGTGTGTGTTCTAGTATTGATAATTTATCTTGTAGAGTTAAGGCATTATCCCACCAATTTTTCAACTGTCCAGTAAATCCTGAGACTAGTAAAGTTGCAATATTTCTTTCTTGAATGTTTTTAATTTTATAAGCTAATCTTGTCATTCCCATTTCTTGTAAATTATTTAATACTTCATATTCTGCTTTGCCATCTATGTTCCATTCATATATTGAATCTCCATCATATTTAGTAGTTCTAAATTTTGATCTTTCTTCATATTGAATATCAGGAGGACTTGGTTTTGGATAATAATTTTTTAAACTTACCATTTTCCAATTTTTATTATTACTATAGTTTTTTCTTTTTATTCTATTTATTTGATTATTTTCTTCTTCAAATTGATTTTCTATTGGTAAAAGTATATTTTCTTCTATATCTGAATTTATTGATTCTTCTGATAAATCTTCTAATTCTTCAGTAGAGTTTTCTTCTATTATTTGGTCTAAGGTGTTTATTTTGGGTGTTGATGGTTTTGAATCTGTAGTTAGATTTTGTAATGCATTAGATATTTTATTTAATAAATTATCTGTATTATTTATCTTTTGATTACTAATACTTTGTACTAAATCTTGTTCTTTTTCTCTTGTCAGACTTCTAGGTTGAAAATGAGGTGCTGATATATCAGTTGGGAATTTTAAATCTGGTTTCTTTAGTGTATCAATTTTTGTATTTAATACTTCCATATGTTGAGATATTGTATGAAGAATTTGATTGGTATAATTATTTTGTTGATAAACTTTTTTAAGATCTTCTAGATTTATTGAATTATTTATAAATGAATATTAAATAAATGTATAATTTATATTTTTTATTTTTTATATTTTTAGATAAATGTACATTTATGCATTTATAATACATTTATAAATATTTATAAATAAATGCTTTTATATTTTTATATAAAAATATATAAATGTATTATATTATATATAATACATAATATAAATATATTTATAAATGTATAAATTATAAATGAATATTATATAAATGTATAAATTAATATATTATAAATATATATTAATATTATGTATAAATGTATTAATATAATTAATATAAATGTATAAATTTATTAATATTTTGTATAAATGTAAAATTAATATAATGTATATTAATATAAATGTATAAATGTATTATATTATATATAATACATAATATAAATGGCAATTTTAAATATACATTAATATATATATCATGTATAAATGTACATTTATATAAATGTATAATATATATAATATATAATATATATTATATTATATATAATTTATATAATATATAATATTTATATAAATATATTATAAATATATAAAAATATTTTTTAAATAATGTACATTAAAATTTATATTATGTATAAATAAATAAATACATATATAATATTTAAATATTTAATATATATAATATACATTAATATTAATTATAAATATTATAATATTATAATATTATAAATATGGTGTTTATATAATATTTCAATTTGTAATATTTATTGTATATTTCATTATATAAATATTTACATAATATATAATATATAAATATATAATATATAATTTTCAATTTGTATAATATACATAATATTGTATATATATAATATATTATACATAATATACATTATTTCATTATTACATATTATGTATATTATATATTATACATAACATTATTATACATTATTATACACAATAATGTACATAATAATATTATACATTAATAATGTATATATTATAATATAATGTACATAATATATTGTGTATAAATATTTATACATTTATGTATACAATATTACATATTGTGTATATTATATTATATTATGTATGATATACAATATTATGTATAATATTAATGTATATAAATATTTATATAATATATAAATATATAATTTTCAATTTGTATATTTCAATTTATATTAATATAATATATATATATATATATACTATACATAATTGAAATATACATATGGAGTTGTTTTTGATATAATGTTTGGATATGGTGTTTTTGGAGTTGTTTTGAAAATACACATTACTGTAGCATTTGGAATGTGAAAAACAGTTTTTCAAAAACAGGGTAAAAAACAAGGGATCCAAACAGACCCTCAGTCAGTGACAAAGCCAACATTTTATTTTAGAGGGGCTAAAATGGGTACTCTGTTTTTATAATAGAGGAAACCCATAATGAGTTACTGTTTTACTGAAAAATTAATTTATTTTTATTTCATCCGATAAATAAATTTGTTTATGCAAAAATGGGTAATCTGTTCTTATAATGGAGGAAAGCCATAAAGAGCTAGTGTTTTATTCAAAAACGAATTTTTATGCTTTTTATCCGATAAATAAATTTGTTTATGTGAAAATTGGTGTTAAAGAGGTGGTATTTGATGGAAAAATGATACTTTACGATACCAATGGATAACAGTTCAAACACAATCACAGATTTGACATTTTAAATAGTGAAGAATCGGTTCCGTTTGGATTAGATATTTTTCGGGATATTTTTTTAAAAACAGCACTATAGTCCTTCGAACATGAACTACAAGTACTGTACGTATCTACTATTATTTTCCCTTTTAGACCATTCCTTTTGACTTATGTGCTTTCTCATAGAACATTTTCATTCATTTTTTTAAAAAGCAAAAAATATTAATTAAATATGTACAAATCGAAAAAAAATACTATTTTAATTATTGTCACTTTGCTCATATGTTGCAAGACTGATAAGAAAACCGTGAAGCGTTGCTATATTTATGAATGATAACTTTTCCTGTAAATGGCTAGCTCTTTATGGCATTCCTTTATTATATGTCAATGCACCTATTTTTAACGATCATTTTACATCTCATTTATTTAGTACTTTAAATAATGATATTCAGAATGTTTCTTTCCCTTTTATACCAACTACTTTAACTTGTGAATTTTTGTGCTCTGAGGAAAAATGTTTTCGCTTTGTTTCTTTTAAAACTCCAAAAGAAAAAATTAATTTCCCTACAAATTTCAAAAATACTTATTTATTCACATACGATCAAGTATGTATACAAGTATATTAACAGTACATACTAAGTAAGGTACTCAGTTTTAATCATTAATAATACATTTTAGTGTTATTTCAAATAACACTAAAATATGGCCTTCGTATAAGTTTTTTAAGCATAATACAATATTTTAGCCATACATTAGCATATTTTTGTCATTAATCAAATTAACTATGTTATCAGTAAAAATCACTATTTATGTATACAAACAAACTTTTACTTCAAATAAACTTACACCCTCAAAAGTATATTTGCGATATACTTTTGTAATTTATCTCTTTAAAAAGTATGTTTCATATTACTTACAATTTACCTTTTCGATTGCAAAACTTACTAATTTATTACGTTAACTTACTATTTTATATGAGAAATTTAATCCCTTATTTTTACCTATAATCCTATTCAAGTGGATAGGTCTAACGGGTAATCAAATGGTCGCTAAAATTTTTATAACCAATTACATCATGTCTAAAACTATTTTGTTTACCGTAACGATAGTTATGAGACCATTTTACCGGATGCTTAAGCTGAACACTTGGGTACTAAATTTATATGTGTATATAAATATAATGAAGGCTTCAATATCTTTGTGTTTCGCGTTGCTGTTGAACTACTACGTTTACCTCTGCTCCACTTTTCCTTCTTTCAAGTTATTATCCCTGACGCGTGTGACATTTACATTTATTATTTGTTAAAACTTCATTACCTTCTTTACGCATATTTCTTTGTCCAAGGCATTTCCAATATTTTTCCGTTCCTAACGGGTACAACTGTAAATGCATAAATGACAGTGGTTCTGACGTGTAATTACCCTTCCCTGCCCCAACCTACTAATTTGGAAAACGGAAGTCCGAACTTGTGTTTTTTTTGCTTCTGGCCACAGACCAAAATTTGAGATTTGCTCTTCACGCGTTATCCAATAATTTAACATCTCCGTTTGCAATCAATCCACCTGCAACACGTGTCGGCCTCTGGAGGCCTTCCTACCATAGGCACGGTCAACGCGTTCCTACCATAAAGGTATCCCCAGAATCCAGTCATGCCTTTGATTATTTTCTGTCGGTGATGTTGATTGGATGCGCCCCACCGCAGAAGAGTCACAGTCCAAATCCGGAATCCATCATTGTTTTGTACATATCATTTTTTGCTGGGATAATTTCAGAAACATCCCTTGAGGTTTCTAGCAATTACAGAGAGATACTCTCAGGTTTCAAAAATTGCATCTACCTCCCTTAATTTTAAGATTTATGTAACAATATTAGGCCCAATAGCCTACAATTTTTCACAAATATCCTAAAATACCCTTCTTTAGAAAACAAGACAAAACAAAACAAGATTTTAATCTTTCATTTTTTTTACATATCATATTCACTAAAACAAACAAGTCCAACTAATCTCAAAATTCATTATTTGTTAATTATTGCCTAATGCAACTCACTATCACCACTAGCAATACTAAACTAAGAAATGCCCTCATGTCCCTAAGAACACAATTCATCATTACTCTAACACTCTTAGAAATAGAGACAAAATTCTACTTTTATAGTAAAATCACAATCAATAGGTAAACAAAAGAGAGAATCAATGAGTAATTGCTAGACCTTTTTGCTTAGCAAATATAATAGTCACTTCTTTATGTTCTGTCTCTCAATTTCATTTTTATTCCTATATCACTACTGCCTTTTTTATCTTCCCCTAGTTTGACAATAGAATCCACAATTTGCACCTGGTTAATTTGGTAACTTCAATTGGCTAACATTTGTGAAGAGTAAAACTATTGGGAAAAAAAAGAAAGGATCTAAAATTTTTATACTAGTAAGAAAGAGATACGAAGACAAAAAAAATGCTAATAAATTTTAGAGATAGTAAAAAATTGATAGTGGTGTGGTTGTTAACAATGGAACGCAATATTTGGTGAGAAGGAAAAACAATTGTATGAGAAAAAGAGAGAAAAATATGAAAGAGGGAGGGAGGGAGGAAAAAATGAAAATTAAAAAATTGATGAAAATTATTTTTTGATATTAGAAAATGACAAGTAGAATAATAAGAAGTATTTTTCAGATTTAAATGTCCCTTTATGAATTAACTATTAAGTGGAGGACATTTTAGTTATTTGATTGGATCAAGGGAGGTTTATGTAATTATTAAAACCTTAAGGGAGTCAAGTAAAATTATTAAAAACCTCAAGGGAGGTTTCTGGAATTACCCCTTTTTTGTTCTATAAAAAGAAGCCGTACCCACCACACTACAGAGACGCATTGAGTCAGGGTGGTCGGCCGAAATGTATGGTAGCCGATGAGGAATCAATTTGGAGAATCTAACGCTGTACCCGGGAAATTTATTGGACACAAGGGAATTGAGGGGATACGGTGCAACCGTTTGTGCCGGTTGTCCTTATTTTACACTGCGCGTAACATTGGTTAAACACGATGTAACTTTTTTTTCACAGGATGTATTTTCAGAACAGATAGTGATGGCCCCACACTTGACGCGGAAATCGAGTTACATGGTGTAATCTCAGCCGCACAAAATTTTGAGGGCAAATCTTGGCCCTTAACCGTGCAGGGACGGTCATAGGGATGTACGCGAGCCGAGCTACTCGCGAGTAGCTCGCGAGTAGCTCGGTCAACGACTCGGCTCGAACTCGGGTTGACCGAGTTCGAGCCGAGTTTCGAGTAGCTCGAATGAAAATCGAGTCGAGTTTCGAGTCGAAATAGCCCAACTCGAGTCGAGTCGAGTAGCTCGACGAGCCGGAGTTATTTAAATAATATATTTTATAATTTAAATAATATATATGTATTATAATTATAAAATGACCATTATGGGTATAAGTTATATGAAATTTACAATATATCCTTCTTTATAATAAAATCCTATAATGGCAAAAAAGTAATAACATAATTGTAAAAAGACCTAAAATGAAAAAAATTTTCGAGCCTCGAGTATCGAGTCAAGCCTCGAGCCTAAAGGAAATTTTTCGAGTCGAGTCTCGAGTATCGAATTTTGGGCTCGCTCGAGCTCGAGTCGAGCTCGAGCTTTGGTGTATATGAGTCGAGTCGAGCTCGAGTATAGCAATACTCGAGCTCGACTCGGCTCGATTACACCCCTAGACGGTCATACCCCAAATCCGAATTGAGGGATATCTTGTGGGGATGCCCCCCTCATTAGACAATAGACATTTCACAACCACTTGTCCACCCAAGGGTCCTTTCTTCCACGCTGTCATCAGTATCTAGGCGTTGACATCAGGTCCACTTGCATTCTCGCTGAATAAATAAGGTGGTGTTTGGTAAAAGGATTTTGGAACAGGAAATTGAAATAAATTTCATAATTCGTGTTTGATTCACTATTATAGAAATTGAAATTTTGGAATGATATCTAAAAATTTAGCATTCTACTATTCCTTAGTAAGTTGTGGGTTTTGTCTAAAACCCAAATCTGATTTCAAAATCTTATAATTACATAATATTTAGTATAATTAATATTTATATATGTTATATATATTATATATTTATATTTATATTTATATTATAATATATACATATATAATATATTATAATTATATGTTTTATTATAATATTAGTATATTATATAAATTTATATTATAAATTTATTAATATTATATAATAATATATTTATTTATTTATTTATTTATAAATTTATATTATATGTGCATATAATTATAATATATACATGTATGTAATATTAATAAATTATATATTTATATTTATATTTATTATTTTAAATATAATAATATATAATAATAACTATATTTAATATTAATATGCATTATATTTGTATAAAATATTAGTACAATTAATATTTATATATTATATAATTATAATTATATATTTATATTATTACACGTGTATAATTATAATTAATTATATATATAATATTTAATTTAATTAGTTACAAACTTTTAATAATGATATTATTATATTATATAATTATATATTATGATTATTTAGTTAAATATAATTATTTATATAATAGATATTATAAATTTATATAGTTATATGATTGAGTGTAGAATATATTGGTATCTCTTGGAATCTTGTTAAAGTAATATGTTGGGTAAATGGCTTTGTAAAATAGGTATTTTCTGTGGATTTTTCTGGGGATTTTGGTATTTGTTGAATTGGTTTAATTTGAGAGGAAATTGGAGTACAAGCAGCTTGACTGTAGGTCAGTGCTGAAAAGTCTGATAGTAATTGGAATCTATTTTGAGTTACAGGAGTAAGACTCATCTCATAATCTTGAGGAGTCTTAGGTCTAGAACTTCCTGTTTTTGAATCCATTCTCCTGCAAAATCAATAAACAACATCTTTAAGTTGGTTAGATAATTGTTTATTTTGGTCTTTGTAATGTTGAAGAAATTCTTCATTTCTTCCTGCTCTTCGCAGAACTTGAATTCTAATAGTGTTTCTCTGAATCTCTCTTTGAAGAAGGAAAGCTCTCTCTTTTGGTGTAAGGGTTGCCAAAGGGCTTCTCTGAATGTAAACTGTATCATGTTTGGAAATTTGATAGGCTGGAATGCTTTGTCTTCCATTGCTGGTTGGAATAAAATATTGATATCCTCTGGATTGGATAACTGCTTCTTTGTTTAGAAATTTAGGAGAATCTCGTTGGGTTCTTAAATAATTTGTATATTCTCGATCAGTTCTTTGGGCCATCATTTCTCGATCCATGTCCTTGTAAAAATTCTCTAGTAAGAAAATCTGGTAATGAATTGTTTTCTCTTTTAATAAATTCGATGTCAAAGTCGAAAACAGATAAAATAGCTTGCCATCTAGCAAATATTTGTTTTGAAACTATATTTTGAACATCTTTTTGTAAAATCTCTTTTGCAGATTTACAATCTATTCTAATCAAAAAATTTTTGTTATATAAATCATCTTGAAATTTTGATATGCATAAAACTATTGATAAAATTTCTTTTTTAATAGTTGAATAATTCTTTTGAGGGTCAGACCATGTTCCTGAATGAAATCTGACTAATTCTTCTTTTGATTCTTCTATTCTTTGTTTTAATATACCCCCATATCCTAATTCTGATGCATCCGTTTCTACTATCATGAATGCTTTAGGATGTGGTAAACATAAACATGGTAATGATTCAATTTTTTCTTTTAAATATTTTATTTTTTGAGTATGTTCTTCTGTCCACGGTTTTGGGTTTTTCTTTAGTCTATTAAACAATATAGAACATTCTTGCCTTAATTTAGGAAAGAAATCTGCTATATAATTTAAACAACCTAAAAATCTTGTAATTGATTTTTATCTTTTATTTCATCTGGAAATTTAGTAGCAAATTCTAAAGCTCTATCAATTGATTTTATTGTTCCTTGATATATATTATGTCCTAGAAATCTTATTTTTGTTTGAAATAATTTCATTTTTGGGGCTGAAACTACTAATCCATTTTCCTTAACTGTTTTTAAAAATATATTTAAATGTTTAAAATGTTGTTCTATTGATTCTGAAAATATTAATACATCATCTATATATACAATGCTAAATGAACTATAAGGATTAAAAATATCATTCATTATATTTTGAAATTCTGATGGTACATTTTTTAATCCAAATGGCATAACCTTCCATTCATAATGACCAAAAGGTGTTGTGAATGCTGTTTTGTATCTATCTTCTGGAGTTATTAATATTTGCCAATATCCTGATTTTAAATCAAATTTAGAAAATATTTTTGCATTAAATAATCTATTAAGCAAATCCTTTTTATTAGGAATAGGATATCTAATCCATTGTAAAACTTTATTTAATGGTTTATAATTTATGACTAATCTTGGAACTCCTCTTTCTTTTTCAGCTTGATTCATTACATAAAATGCAGCACAACTCCAAGGTGATTTTGAAGGTGTTATTAATCCTTTGTCTATTAATATTTTTATTTCCTTTTTACAAAATTCTAATAAATCAGAATTCATTTGTATTGGTCTAGCTTTTGTTGGAATATTCTTTTCATTAAATTCTTTTTCATATGTTAATTCTATCATATGTTGTTTTCTATCCCAAAAAACATTAGGAATATCTGCACAAATTTCTTTTTTCAATAATTCTTCTAATTCAGAAATTCTTTTTTGTATTTTAGTTTCTTTTAATTGTTCTTCAATTTTTAAATAAGATTTTTCTTCTTTGATATAGTTTATATGTTGCTGTACTTTAGTAATGGTATTTATTGTTTTATATATAGAAGATGTTTGTAATATCTGTAATTCTCTTTGTCTTATTGGAGTTAAGAATTTAAAAGTAACAGTTTTTCCCATTATATTTATTGAAATTCTTTCATGGTTTACTGCAAATGGGTAAATTTGAATTAAAAAAGGTGTTCCTAATATTATATCATGATTTATATTTTTTACAATTATAAAATTATGTCTGATACAATATTCATTATTACATATTGATCCTTTTGTAAATTTATATTTTACTTGTAAATTTTCTCCATTTGCTGCCATTAATGTTTCATTTGTTCTTTCACAATATTTAGTAGGAATTATTCCTTCTTTAATACAACTTGAATCCGCTCCACTATCAATTAGAGCTACATGTGTTTCTTTGAAATCTTCTACAGTAATAGTTACTAAAGCATACCATTTTTGAAATGTCATTTTTTCTATTGTATTTAAATATTGAACTTCATCTATTGGTTTTTCAGATATACATATTTCTTCTGTTTTGGAATTAGAAGTTGATGGTTGATTATCTATTAAGGTTATTTTTGCTTCTATTTCTAAATCTTTTGTTTTTAAATCGATAATCTCTTGTTGTAATTGTTTTATTTGTACTTTAAGATTATTGATTTCTGTTTGAAGATCTTTAGTTGTTTCTTTTTTCATTATATTTATATTTGGATATTTATCTGTTAATTTCGAAATGCTAAAAGGTTCTATTATCTTTGGCATTTTATCTTCCTGAATAATTAAGCTTTTTAATCTTTCCAAATATTCCTTTTTAGCTATAGGGTCATTAATCTTTTCTATTATATCTAATAAGAATTCTTTATCTTCTTTTTTAGTTATAACATTTATATATTTTGGAGTATTAGAACAATTACAATCTTTTTCACTTTCTGAACTAGTTAAATCATTATAAAAATCATCTTCTGAACTTTGATCTTTTTCATTTATTAATAATTTTATTAATTTATTTTTAATCTCTTCTTCTTCTGCACAAATTTCAGTAATTTTTTCTTTTAAATTACATTTATTTGCTTTATGTCCTATTTTTCCACATTTGTAGCAGATAATTTTCTTTTTAATAAATTTTCTTTTCTTTTCTGGTTTATTTCCTTCAGTTCTTTTGTATCTTATTTTCTTATTGTTATATTTTTTAATTTTATTTTTATATGCAGAGGGTGATTTAATTCTTTTAATTCCAAATGCATCACAAAATGATCCTACTTCTTTTGTTTTTGAACCATATTTTATTTGTAATTTTAATTCTGAGCATAACATTAATCCTTCTTTTTTCACAAAAGCAAATAATTGTCCAAAAGTAATAGTTTCAAATGAAATTACATCTGTTCCCATTTCCTTTTGTAAACTATCCATTATTCTTTGTGAAAATAAGTTTGGTAATCCTGTTATGAATCTTTCTTTCCAAAATGAAGCATTGCAATCTGGCCTTCTTAATACATTAGTTAAAAACATATCTTTATACCATCTAAAGTCTGATAATGTTGGACATCTTAAATTTGTTAAAAATGTTTTATTAGAATTTAATTCTTCTTTTGGATTTCCTATGAAATACATTACTATTGTTACTATTAAAAATTCTGCAGCATCTGATTGAATTTGAATATTTCCTTGATCATCTTCAATTTCTTGTGTATGGTCTAATATTGATAACTTATCTTGAAGTGTTAAAGCATTATCCCACCAATTTTTTAATTGTCCAGTGAATCCTGAAACTAATAATGTTGCAATATTTCTCTCTTGAATATTTTTTATTTTGTAAGCTAATCTAGCCATTCCCATTTCTTGTAAATTATTTAATACTTCATATTCTGCTTTGCCATCTATATTCCATTCATAAATTGAGTTTCCATCATATTTAGTGGTACGAAATTTTGATCTTTCTTCATATTGAATATCTGGAGGACTAGGTCTTGGATAATAATTCTTTGTACTTACCATTTTCCAATTTTTATTATTATTATTATTATTATAAATCCTTCTTCTTTTTATTTTATTTATTTGATTATCTTTGGTTTCTTCAAATTATTTTTCTATTGGCAAAATTATATTTTCTTCAATTTCTGAATTTATTGATTCTTCAGATGAATTATTTATATCTTCAGATGAATTGTCTTCTATTATTTGGTCTAATGTATTTATTTTAGGAGTTTGAGGCTTAGATAATGATAGAACGGTTATTTGGCGTATTTTGGACTGTTATTCTGTCCTAATTTTGACTATTCACGGTACTAAGAACTGGAGTTTCACTCATATTCGACATTTGTGTGAATTGTAGGTGATCGGCATAAAAAATGATCTTGCGAGGCAAAATTCCAGAAGACCTTGCATTTCAGAGCGTGGCCACGCCTTGGAAGGTGGACGAAACCGAAAGCCGGACTGCGGTCCACGTGAACCGCGAGGAGCATGGGATTAAAACTCCAAAAGCTAGCTTTTGTGCAATCAATTGGGCCAGACGTTTGCTTTCTTCTTGACTTCTCTTGGGCGGCGCTACATATAAAAAGAAAAAGGAGATTCAGAATCAGGGGATCAATACCTGAGCTTTAGTCTTCTTTTCCGAGATTTGTCAGACGCTTTTATTTTTCTTTTGTTTCTTCGGCGGCTCTGGGTCAGACATTGGAGACTTTCTCCTCTGCTGTAGCTTTTGCTTTCGAATTCTGTACAATTTTTCCTATTCGACTTTTGCTTCTACTTTCGCTCCAGGGGTACGAACGCGAAACCCAACAAAGGGAAGCGAAGGTTTTTCAGCCGGTCCTTTGTTAATTCATCTTTTCCAATTCTTCGGCAATTAATTGAATGAATTCAATTAAATCACGCGGGATTGACACGATGAGGAGCGGCTAATTTCCTCCTCTACCCAAAGGTTGACGCGAGGGCGCGGTCCATAATATCTGTGAGATCTAACCGAATCTTCATTATTTCCTCCAATTAATTGCTATTCGTGCGTTTCCTGAATTAATTGTTCATGGGTATTTTATTAATTGAATATCAACGGCCGGGTATTTGATTTAATTTAATAGCCTACTGCCACGTTAATTAAATAGAATCCGTAATTGTTCATTTAGTTGACACCCCGTGGCAACCACCATAATTGGCTTTATGATGGGGAAACGCAAGATCTAATTTAAATAAACCCTCTTAGCGTGTTTATTGGTTAGGGTTGGGTTCTTCTAGCTTTAATGCAATTGGATAATTAAATTCCTACGGTCGTACCTAGGGTTGTTATCTGGTTAGAGAAGCAGTCAATGGTCGTACCTTGACTGTCGAAAAAGTAAGGAAGAGCTGGTTGTCAGAGCTTATTGATGGCTATAACCAACCTAGTGATAAATGGGTGAAATATCTTTGCATCGATGAGCATTTAATTGGACCGTGCCTGAGCAGTTGATCCTTTGGGTAGAACTTTTATTAATTGTTATTTTTAGTGAATTGTGCTTTGTGAGTTAGTTTTGAATTTTGTTTGTTTTATTTTATTTTATTTTTGTTTGCCTCCCAGTGAAAATCCCCCAATTTCGTTCTACTAATTTGGAAAGAAATAATTTCCTACCTGCTCCCTGTGGAATCGACCCTACTCACCGCTATATACAAAATTTGTAATTTTCTTGAGTAGGTATTTATTATTGCACAGGTTCGGCACCTGTCAGATAAATTCTGTAATGATTGTGATATTCTATTTAATATATTGTCTGTAGTATTTATTTTTTGATTATTAATATTTTGGATTAACTCTTGTTCTTTTTCTCTTGTCAAACTTCTAGGCTGGAAATGTGGTGCTGAAATATCATTAGAGAATTTAGATTCTGGTCTCTTCAGTGTATCTATTTTTGTATTTAATACTTCCATATGTTGAGATATTGTATGAAGAATTTGATTTGTATAATTATTTTGTTGATAAATCTTTTTAATATCTTCTAAATTTATTGCATTATTATTTGTACTTGATTCTACTTCTCTATCCTTTTTAAAAGGTGAGGCTATTATGTCTCCTTGTCCTATATTTATTTTGACTTCTTGTAATGGAGGATGTATAGATGTTATAATTTGATCATCTTTTAATTTTCATTTTTTATATAAATTAGTTTGAACATTAATCTGAGGTGTATGAAATATATTATTTATTCCTAATTTTGAAGTATAGAATGATAGCCAAGTAAAGAAAGGAAAATCAAATTTTTACTTTTCTAATTCATTTTTCCATTCTATAATTAATTTTTCTTTATACTTAGGGTCTAATTGAAAGAACCAAATTCTTTTTTCAGTATTTTCTTCATCTTCAAAATCTTCTTGCAAATATTTATGATCTATTTTATATGGTTTATTTATTACATTTATTTCTCCTTTCATTTGTGAATGGGTTGGAGAATATTCTGATTGAGTCTGATTTATAACTTCTGGAATAGGAGTTTTATATTTAAAATTTGAGGTACTTTCTAAGGGAAAATTAATTTCAGTAGATTCATAATTAGAATGTCTTGCTGGTAGCCAAGAATAAGTTGAATCAGGTTTTTCTCTTAATGATGAAAATCTTATTAGAGTATTACCATCAGATTTTTCTATAATATCTTCTGCAGTTGTTTGTTCTATATTTCTTGCTATTTGTGGATTTTTAATTTCAAATTCACTGGGTATAGTTATTTCATTCCATTTTAATCTTTTCGGAGTATAAGTTGTAGGTCTATCTGCATCTACTTGTAATAAAGTTGTTTCTTCTTTAAGAGTTGGAGTCATTATAAATTTAGGATTTAGATGAGAAGATAAAGGTCTATAATATATTCTATATATTACTGCAAAATTCTTTGTATGTTTTTCAAATTCATTTCCTTGTAGGTGAATATCTAATATTACTGAGTTCAAAATGTGTGGGTCTGTTAAATCTATTGAAAAATTTGGAGCACAGTTAAAATATATAGGTCCATTACATACATTTGTTTGAATCATAGAAAGTAAAGAAGTTTTATATCTTTTGAGTCTAGTATCTCTTAATGCTAAATATATTGGAGCGTCAACTCCTAAATGAAATAGAGGTTTTACTGCAATTTGTATTAAACCTATATGAATGTATCGATATCCTTTACTTAAATATTTTTGAATTGTACTATGATTTAATAATGGAATTGATTGATATTCTTCTTGAATAGATATTGTTTCTTCATGTGTTTTAACTGATAATGCTGTTTTGAAATCTAAAGGGCCTATTCTATAAATATGTTCTATTCTTTCTTCTGGAATTGTCCAATCTGAATTATTTATAGGCATATGATATTCATGACTTTGTACAACTTTGCCTCATCCCACATCGAAACTTTGTTAAATTTAGAGAGTAAACTCACTAATGTAGGGTTATATCTTTGTCAATTTGGCATCTTGTTCCATGTAATTTATAAAATTTAATGAATCTAAACTAGTTTCATATCGTGTTAGTAGGTGTAAAATAGTA
The DNA here is from genome assembly GCF_036785885.1 of Coffea arabica. Taxonomy (NCBI): domain Eukaryota; kingdom Viridiplantae; phylum Streptophyta; class Magnoliopsida; order Gentianales; family Rubiaceae; genus Coffea; species Coffea arabica. Next base: position 18,538,571 of record NC_092321.1, read on the forward strand.
ATATGTATGGTTGGTAAGTCGATGAAAGCATGTATCGTGTACATTAGAATGTTACACCATAATTAGCTAAGGTAATAACACTCATTTAATCGGTAACTTCATTTGTAAGAGCAGTTATGAATTTCATGACCTTAAAAGCTTTCTATTGTTATTTTTACTACTTTTATATCATGTTAGTATTATCATTTACTTGTTTTATTTGTGAGAATCTAAATAATAGAAAAGTTTGAAAATCACTAGTAATTGACAATCTTTCTTATGCGATCAATATTTAATATTCCTTATACGCGATAAGTCTATTTTTGGGATTATTTTTATTTTAAACTATTATTTATTTTGACTTAAATTATATTGTGTTTGAAAAAAGAACCTTTTGAATAAAATTATAAAAATGAAAATATAAGAGCATGTAGAATTAGTAGGCGAGAAATTATTATAGCCAAGACTAATCTAATGAATCATGAAAATAATTGATGAATTAACATGTGAGAGACAGAGAAGAATGCAAGTGAGTGAGTAGGAACAAACTTCAGTTAGAGAGAGAGGAAAAGTAATTAGTGCTTAATGGATGTAAAAATATCAAGAAGAATGTATGAAGTTAATTGATTAAGGGTAACCTTGGTATTTGATAAACATTTGCCCCGAAAATATCGCTAGCCCCGCTCGATTTTTCTGTTGAATCGATTAGGAAGGGATTTTATTTCCTTTTTTAATTTGGATACTATTAGTTTAGGAACCGTATATTTAGTTTCCTTTTTTTTTTTATTAATTTTAGTATTTATTAGTATTCTATTAAAAAGAGGATTCTTATCCTTTGTGTAATGGGGAATTACGTGAGTACTAGTACGAAGGATTGGTGGTGTGTTTCTGTACGGCCGTGAAGAAACGAAAACAGCCAGAAAGAACGACGCACTAATATTTGGCTATTCTTTTGTTGGTTAGTTAGAAAAATTAATTTTCCCTTTATTACTTATCTTCTTTTTCTCTTCAACTACAAGCCCTAGTCGTACTTTTGGCTGCAGATCAAGCATGACAAGTGGATAAATTCCTGCTCTAGGCAAAGAATAATCAAAGTTCTGATTTATTGAATACTATGGGATCTAATTTTATTTTATTTGCTTTATTCAGTTATAAATTTGTATATATTCCCAATTCATTCATGAGAACGATTATTCTATACAATTAAATAACTGAGCACTATTTACTAGTTAGAATAATCTACTACCATCTAAAACATCAAATTCGTAATTTTTTGGTAGTTTTAGTATTTGTGGCGAGTGAGATAATTGAATTGTAATAGAAACTTTTGAATTTATGTCATGCAAATACACAATCTATGTAAATGAACCAAAACTTTTATGTTTATTAGATAAAATTGATAGCTTTTCTAATAATAATTTATGGTAGCTTTTCTAATAATATGTTTGTTAGATAAAGCTGGTAGCTTTTCCCACAATACCATGATTAATTTATTGACATTTTATATAAAAAAAATCACTCAGTCTCTAAGAATATGATCCTCCTTGTCACTACATTTGAGTTTGTATTTTTGGAATAGGAATTTCTTTTTTCTTTTTTCTTTTTTTGGTTTGACACCAACCATAAATCTTCAAGCATTTGGAGTTTCTGTTCTGGAAAGGGACATGGGGAAAAACAAAAATAAAGCCCCCGAAGGGCGAGTAACGCACAATAATGGTTTCTGCATTTGGATTCATCCATTTTTTTTATGATCAGAGCCGACAGAGGTAAATCTTATCCTCCTCTCACCGGATCGACACCTTACCTACTCAAATCTTGTCCTCATCTCACACACACGATAATGGTACCATATTTAATTGAAAATCATAAATCAGAACTTACGGATCTCTGGGGTGGCCCAATCTTCGAGTAAAGGTACTGAGCACCGCAGATTGACAGGACCATTCTTGTCCTTTAATGGAATTTTGGGACCAGTCCGTGACTGAATTATTTCCATTGTACTGCCACAGAATGCGTTAGTGTGTCAATTGTCATTGTCGGTGGAGCTCCAACATTAAAGCAGTACACTGGTCGTCGTTGAATTAATTAATGAGCACAACGGATATGGACGAGGGGCCTGGACGGTTGTCCCGTCCCAGGCAGTTCACGGCCTGGATGAGGCCTCAAAAATTTGTGCGGCTGATATCACGTCTTGTAACTCGATTTTCACGTCGTGTGGGATCCACAAAAATGTTGTTCTATTGTTACTCGCTGTTGGTCTATTGTTACATCTTATACAAATGATGTTACACCATATACAAATGATGTTACACCTTCCGAAACGATTGTTCTGAGAACCGCTCCAGCCCCGCATCCCAACGGAAATGTACAATTAATTACACCAGCCAGGGGTTGATGATTAGAAAAATGTGACCCGGCAAATAACTATGCATCATATATACATATGTATATATATAATAAAATTATATTCACATGCTTATCCATTTTCTTATTCACTATCTTACCTGGCTAAGTAAACAAGCGAGTTTACCTTACTCGCTCTCACATTGATCACGCGCTATCTCTCTTATATCTCTCCTCTAATTGCCTTGCATCGTTGTTTCTCTTCCATTGTGGACAAACTTTTGTTAACTAATTCCTCTCTCTCTCCCTTGCTCTCTCATCCGTTTATGACTCGATCTTATCATGTAAGTCATAATTTTTTATGCTTATTTATAAGTTTATCGCTTTCCCTTACTATTTGTCAAGGATGCAATTTGCAGATATGTGAAGAATGTTTTCCAACAAAAGAATAAAATAATACATGAAGAAATTTTGTTCATTGTTTTTTACAGGATTTTTTTTTTAATTTTATCAATCTATCATAATATTTTCCATATGAAATCGTATCATAATCTTCACATAAGTCCTATTTTTTCATGCTTAATTATAAGATTGATTCATTTTCCTTTTTATTTGCCAAGGATGCACTCTACAGTTACATTAAGAATGTTTTTCAACAAAAGAAAAAAAAAGGTACATCAAGAAGGTTTATTCACTATTTTTTGCATAATTATTTAGAAAGTCTTAGCAACGGAATTGTGTTTAGATCAATTTTAGGCCATTTGTGTTGTTTCCATAGATTTGTGCTAAACTGAGATATTTTTAGATACAACGTTTTTAAAGGTGGTCTGTGATAAACTGATTTGCGAACTTCAGCCAAACCAAGAATGAAGAAGAACATGATACTTCATTGTTGCCTAAACAAAATATGCCAAGTTGTTACCTTTTCAGTAAATGAAAATCGAGCAGTACATAAATTAAAACTACAATTAAAAATCATTTACTTTCGGAAATGTTGAAATTAGTCACATTCTCTAAGTTAAATTATGAATTTTTTTTTGGACTTCTACCCAAGTTATAAACTGAACTTGGAATGATCATAGACTATTATTTAAATAATGGAACTTATAAAACTTTTGAGTTGCTAACGGAAGCTTGAATCTGATGATTGTGGAATTCTTCCAAACTTTGTTCTTCTTATTAAAATATTGAAAAGATACAAGAGTGGTTGAATACAAAGGGATTGAATAAGAAAGATTGGGATGTTTGCTAATAGTTTTACACAAGAGAATTGCTTGGTTATTCACCGATGACACTTCCTCTGGTTTTGAATCTATTTATAGGGACGTCTGCCTTTGCATTTCATCTGTATTTGAATTTCATTTTCTTTTCTTGAATTGTGGCTGACATCTTTTTTCAAAAGTCATTTGGGTTCTGTCCGCATGGTCCACCAAAGGGATCAAAAGTGGATTCGGATGATCCAGCTGACTCTTCAATTTTGTCAGTTTCTTCTTTCTTGTCTGGCTTTTGCAAATAATTCAAATATTCTTTGAGCATCTCGGGATTCTGCATCATTTGCTTTATCAGAAAGTTGCTTGCAATTTCCTCGGATGCCATATCTGTCATCTTTTCTTTATCTTCTTTGGAGTGGTTGGAGTAGGTGTAGTGGTTGGAGTAGTAGTTGGCTGTCTTGTCCTCTTTGGAGTAGTGGTTGAAGTAGTGGTTGTCTGATTTGTCCATTTTAGTTTGTCTCCAATAGTCAAGAATCTTATCACATTGGTTTGATCTCCAAATTCTTGATTGAATCCAGTCCACCATTTGATTTTGAATTCTCTGACTAGTGATATTGGAAGGGGTTTTTCTAATTCTTGATGAATTTTGAAACTCCAGCAAAATATCCATGGTACTTTGAACTCCATATGGAATAATATAGGTCTTATATACTCTTCCCCCTTTGCTCTTTTGAGATAAGTCTGAAATCCCATTAACACATTTGGAGGTAATATTTCCTTTTGAGGGCCGAACCATTGCCACCAATGATTGAACCAAATTGGAAATTCTCTGGCACAACTTTCTTTGAATGTGAAAAATCATGAATGATTGAATGGTTTGTATAAAAAAGCACGATACCATGCCATTTTATAATCTTGATATGTGAATCCATCTGGAATAAATCTGACTGAGAATGATTTTTTGGAATAAAGAGAAGTACATTCATTTGGTGAACAAACTTTCTTTATTATACACTTAGAATGGCTAATTATATTTGGATTCTTTTTGTCTAGAATGGGGAATATTTCTACAGATTGAGTATCTGTAAGAATTAGTTCGTAATAGTCCAAATTTTTTGAAGGATCATCGGGTTGCCAATAACATTTTTGAGGAAAGATTCTTTGAGTAAGCTGATTGAGTGTAGAATATATTGGTATCTCTTGGAATCTTGTTAAAGTAATATTTGGGTAAATGGCTTTGTAAAATAGGTATTTTCTGTGGATTTTTCTGGGGATTTTGGTATTTGTTGAATTGGTTTAATTTGAGAGGAAATTGGAGTACAAGCAGCTTGACTGTAGGTCAGTGTTGATAGCTGCATACGCCAGGTTTCGAACCCGAGACCTGCTTAAGCGGAACCAAACTACTTACCACTTGGCTCAACCCCAGTTGGTTCTCCCTTGCTCTCTCATCCGTTTATGACTCGATCCTAATCTTTTTCATGTCAAATTTTAAATACAAAACCATCTTATCATGTAAGTCGTAATTTTTTATGCTTATTTATAAGTTTATCGCTTTCCCTTACTATTTGTCAAGGATGCAATTTGCAGATATGTGAAGAATGTTTTCCAACAAAAGAATAAAATAATACATGAAGAAATTTTGTTCATTGTTTTTTACAGGATTTTTTTTTAATTTTATCAATCTATCATAATATTTTCCATATGAAATCGTATCATAATCTTCACATAAGTCCTATTTTTTCATGCTTAATTATAAGATTGATTCCTTTTCCTTTTTATTTGCCAAGGATGCACTCTGCAGTTACATCAAGAATGTTTTTCAACAAAAGAAAAAAAAAAGGTACATCAAGAAGGTTTATTCACTATTTTTTGCATAATTATTTAGAAAGTCTTAGCAACGGATTTGTGTTTAGATCAATTTTAGGCCATTTGTGTTGTTTCCATAGATTTGTGCTAAACTGAGATATTTTTAGATACAACGTTTTTAAAGGTGGCCTGTGATAAACTGATTTGCGAACTTCAGCCAAACCAAGAATGAAGAAGAACATGATACTTCATTGTTGCCTAAACAAAATATGCCAAGTTGTTACCTTTTCAGTAAATGAAAATCGAGCAGTACATAAATTAAAACTACAATTAAAAATCATTTACTTTCGGAAATGTTGAAATTAGTCACATTCTCTAAGTTAAATTATGAATTTTTTTTTGGCTTTTTTAATTATTATTAAATCAAAGCTAATATTGTTTCTACAAAAAGGATATGTACGTAGTAGTGCTGCAAGAAGGTAAGAATTGAAGGTTAAGAGAGATGCTTTTCTGTAGTAACGTAAATTACTGTTGGATAAATAATTGTGAGGATTGCCTGTAACATTGCAGATTAAGTGCTAGAGATTTTAAAAATTTATAAAGTACAAGGGTCAAAACTCTGGAGAACTGATAGATCTAGTTGCTAGCGTGCTGCCAAGTTACTTCAGTTAGTTTTCTGTGTTGTTTGTGGATTTAGCTGCTAGCGTGCTGCCAAGTCAGATTCAGAATCTAAGCTTTTGGACTTTAAATTGAGATTAGTTTTCTTCAGTTAATATATAGCAGATAAAAACACATTAGTTTAAATGCTTAAACATGGATTACTTTGTGCGTATGCGTGAAACATGGATTAGTTTGTGCAAGAAGTATAAAACGTATGCCTGAATCATATGGACGACTTTTTTCTTTTCAAAGAAAATTCAATTAGAAAGCATTGAATTTCAAAGAGGGTAACAACTGCTAAGGGGTATCTAATTGTGTATAAAAAGTAAATTACTAAAGATATATGTTCACTCGAGCAATTTGCTAAAGTTCGGTATAGTACTTATCCAAAGATATATGTGCATTCAAGAATCATTGAGGATCAGTATCTTTAATCCGTTAATGAATACACCATTGCCTAAAAAATCCTGAGCATTTGGAGTTGGAAGCATTTGATTAGAAGTCTATTTCTTTTCCTTTCGAAATTGCATAATTCTCCTAGAATTAGACCATTCGACCCAAACATGATTTCATAAAATAAAGAATCGTAACACATCCTTGAATTATGAACTAAATTGACTTTGATAGTTTAAGCAGATCAAGAAAGATAAAACTAACTTTTATTACCACTTAATCTCTTTATATCCTTGTCTCTGTATAAGTGAATCCTTATCAAGATACAAAATTATTAATGACAATCTAATACCAAATTTAAAATTTTCCATTTTATTAAGAGAGGCTTATATATATACAGCCACGGATTTAAGGGGGGGCTGGTGGGGGCTTAAGCCCCCCCCCAAGCCGCCGGAAAACCCCCTATATATAGGGGATTCCGGCGGCCAGCCCAGCCCAGCCCAACCCCCCCACGGTGATCCAGATCTACCATCCTCCATGGCTCCATGAATGCTGCAGAGGAAGTGAAGAAGAGCTGGAAAGCCGCTGCCGTGCTGACTGCTGAGGAAGAAGATGACCCATTTCATTTTGAATTTTTTTTTTTGCCCTCTAAATACAAAACGACGTCGTTTCACTTTTAGTGGAACGACGTCGTTTTGTATAATGAGGGGAAAAAAAAAATACATCAGATGAAGCCCTAAGGCTTCATCTGATGCAAAAGCACGCCGCCAGTGCCAAAGGGCAAACAAGACTCCAACTCCAAGAAGAAGACGCCAGGCTCCAAGAACTCCAAGAAGCTTCAGTTGAGATTCTACCATCCTGCTTCAAGCCTTCAATTCAAGGCTCCAAGACTCCAACTCTCCACCATTCCATTCACATAAATCTTTTAGGTTAGTTTTTTGGTTTAAATTACAATATTCATCTTTATATTTTTGTTAATTATATGTTTAAATTATTTTTGATTTTTGAGTATCTTGATATTAATTTGATTAAGATTAATTTTTATTTAGTTTATGTTAATGTAATTTAAGAATTTGAAAGATTACATTAAAAAATTTAATGATATTAAATTTAAATTAGAAATTAGTTTAGAAATTGTATAGATTTTAGGTTGTATTTAGTTTTTAAAATTTTGTTAGTTTTATATTTGAAATTTTAAGAATTAATTATGTGAATTAGAAATTTTGAATGTAAATATAAATTCAAAATTTTATGAGATTGAATTAGAGATTATATGGGTATTTAGTTGTACCTTATTTTAACTTTTTGATAATTTTATATAATGAATTTTATAAATTGAGAAATATAAGTAATATGAATTTATTATTAAATTAAAGAATTATTTATATGAATTTTAAATTAATTGATTATTGAATTGCATAATTTTATTGAATTTAACCACAATTATTTAATTGTGACAGAAAATGGAGAGATTCTTTAAACCTAAACGAGTCCGTAGTGGTGAATCTTCAAATGAGCCTAATATTAGTGAACCAGTTCAAAATCAATCTTGTGTGGAATTGAATTTAAATGATATTGTTAGTGATCCGGGATTACGAAAATCAGTTGAGAAATTTGATATTTCTCTTCGAGACCATGTCCGAAGAGAGTATTTGACTAGGGGACCTTGCCAACCGATTGGCCATATGTATCCAAAAACATCATTTGGTAAACAACATAGAAGTTTCCAAGATAGTTGGTATCAAAAGTTTGTATGGTTAGAGTATAGCATATCGAAAGATGCGGCGTTTTGCCATTGGGTATGTATAATTATATGTTTTTATTATTTTTATAATTATTGATTCTAAATTTTACTTAGTAAATATATTTATTTCGTCACAAAAAAAAATTTTTAATACACTTCAGCCCCCCCAAAAATAAATTTCTGGCTCCGTCCCTGTATATATATATATGTATGTATGTATAGTTGTAATGAAATAAGCCATGAATTAACTATTTTTAATCAATTTAATTTAAATAGTTGACTTACACTTAGTATATTAAATTTTTTATTCTATTGTATCACTTTTCGTTCCAAAAAATATAAGCTTTAAAACAGAAAAAGTATCCGTGCAAATGCACTGGTGAATAACTAGTTAAAGAATAAATACAAGTAGAGTTTATTTCCACATTAATCTTTTTTAGAAAAAAAACTCCCAGTGTGATGCTCTTTCACAAATTGTTATCTTTTTAATCTCTTTTATGCAATCTAAATTTCCATCTTAATGTTGTGAGACCTCATATCAATAAATCTCCTCCTTGTTCTAAGGGATAATTTCACAAACCTTTCCTAAAAGTTTTGACAATTGCATTTAGATCCCTTTACCTCTAAAAAATTCATAGTAGTTGTGAGTTTTATGTGGCTAATGTAAGGGAAAAAATTCATATTAATACCTCAAATTTCCCTTAAGGAGTTTTTATATTTAAATCAAATTATTCAATGAATATATTTTTGTTTTTCTCATAGTCTTAAATAGTCTTGCCTCAGGCCTAAATCATTTCCTCCATATTCCTTTGGCCAAATTTGCAATCGTATATTTGTGTTAGGAGCTGTTGATTGAACTTTGGCCGGAGAAAAAATGATAGCAAATGGAAAGAGTGAGATACAAGTCAATTAAAAAACATGATTAACACTAGAATTTGTGAGACATTGAGACTTGGATTATATAATGGATAAGAAAACTTGAATAGGGGAAAAAAGGTGGATTGAAACTATACGAAAGAAGTAGCATAGCAGTGATACAGTATTTGGTGCTGGGATTCTCGGTGATATGTTTTTTAAGTTTGATAGGCATTTTATTACTTTTGGGAAGATTATTATAATCATTTTGAGTCCTTAGAAAAGCAAGGAAGTATAATATTTGAATATAGAGGTGGGCAACATGAGATTATCAGAAATCTTGGAAGAAGTTTTTGAAATTATCCTTTGCTGTAATACTATTCTTTTTTTTTTCTACCTTGTGATTATTGATTTCCATATTCACACTCGAAATGCTAAGGCAAAAAGCAAAATTCAAGGATGAAAAATGAAAGAAAAAGACAAGGCAATAAACATAGGGAAAGACTCTAGATTTGATTAATGCTAAAATATTATAAAATGATTATAGCATTTCTTTTAATTTTTTATGAGTAACATTTTTTTAAAAAAAAAAATTAGTAGGGGAATGATGGGATTAAAGAAGTGAAAAGAGAACAGGGAGATCTAAATTCAGGATCTAATTCCTGGGAGTAACATGATAATATTATTTCTAAAATTCCAATATCAAATCCTATTGGTTTAATATAAAGGAACTTGGATGATTGAAGTGTTTAAAATATAAAATACTTCTTAACTATAGTATCTTATTCATTAGTCAAATGTGGAATCTTATGTTTGTTGCCCCTTTCTTTTTTGCTTTGAATTTGGGTTTTTTGGCGTTGAATTTTAAGTATGAATTGAGTAAGATTATAGCATGAGAAGGTTCATTTAATTAAGGTCTTCTTGCATTTAAAATGGGAGCTTACCTCACATAAAAAAGATTAAAATGGTAATAATTTACAAAAGAGCATCATAGTGGGAACATTTTTCCTAAAAAAGGTCATTTCAGAAATAAATTCCGTGAATCCATGGTTTCATATGGGTTTTCTTTTCATGCACGTGATTAACATCATGTATCTTATCATTTCGATGAGGATTATTAACATCCAAGTCCTAGAGCCTGATTGCATTAGTACTATCCTTGGCCTTGGGTATACTATCACAAGTTCCTCCCTGTAAAGGTTGCAATGCGTTTTAAGAGAGTGAGAATTAAGTATATCACGGGGGAAAAAAAAAGAATTAATGGCAAAGTAACTTACCAGAACAACCAACAGATGGAGGAGGATAATCCGACAAGCAAGTCCTTTGGAATCCATCAATTGTTAGGTTTTATATCCCTTGCAACTCCTCCTTTGAAGGTTCTTTTTCAAATACTCGATTAAAATATGACCCCTTGAAAGATAGTGTTTCTTATTGAGATTGAAAAATGAACCAAATTACTTGATACTCAAATCAAATTTGGCTAAATAAAAGTTTGTTTGAACTTAGTTTGCCAACTAATCAAATCAAAATTTAAGAAGTATTATTATGTGTTAGATTAACTATAAAATTTGGCATTAACTTGGCTTGATTAACATAAAATTAGAATTTACAAGTAAAAAAATTCAAGTTACTCAAGTTCGACTCATATATTCGATTCTATAAAAGCCCATTTGAGTTCGGCTTAATTAATAAACAAGTCAAGTTTGAAGATCTTCCTCTTAAAAAAATTTTTAAAAAAATCAAGTTTGAATACAGTTTGAAGTTTATTAAATAATCAAACAAGTTTGAATACTATAACATTATTGAATCTAGTAGATCTAGACAAAATCACTAAATTTATTTTAGACCATAACTGTAGATTGTTTAGAAAAAAGGGACCAAAATGTAGACCTACCCACATGATGCAAACCAACCAGCCACGTGATCCATGCTGTAACCTTGCTAGCTTCACTTAGCTATCGCCTTGTATAAATAGCCGTATAGCCCCCAAGAGTCTTTTCACCACCAAAGTTACATTTTGAGTCTGTTCATAGGCAAGGCATGGCTTCATCTATCACTCTGATCGCAGTCTTTTCAATTGCCCTGGTAATGTTTCTCAACCATCAATACTGTACTTGAAGTAGTAGTTCATACGATATAATTGCTACTGTATAGGAATACTGATGAAACCCGTGAATTAAAACTACCTGAGAAAACACATTCTTCTTCCTTTTTGCACATTTATCTGCAGCTCTAACCATCGCCACTGAAGGAATGGAAGCTCTTCAGATGGCTCTGTAGTTCTATTCTAATAAAAGCTTGACTTCCAAACATTACCAATGCTGGTACCATACTTAAACGTCAATGTAACTTGAGTAATGGCATATGACACTATTTACCATTTTCTAGTTAGAGGATTCATCCGGGAAAGATTGAAAGTCAAATCAAGAACCTTAAAATCAACAAAGGAATATTCCTGTTGCCAGTTGAGCTCGTGTTTGGACATTAACTATCCTTCCCTTCAAGGGGTCATCTTTTACGGTGCTACCATCAACGTACCTATATTGACGTTAGTTTCTTTTATGTTAATATTTGCACTAATGTGCAGTTTGCATGCATCACTGAAGCAAGGAAGAATCCTACGGACTCTTTGCAATCTGCTGGCATTAATGAGCATACTGAGGACAATCACCACGCAGAGTTGTCCCTTTCCAATCAGAAGAAGACAAGTGATGGTAACACATTGAAGGATTTCGAGTCGAAGCCGGGCTCCTTACTCTGGAACTATCAAGGCAACCACGCTGAGTCTAAGTCTAAGGAAGAGAAGCCTCTTATGAAAGACTTTGAGTCGAAACTCGGTTCCTTACTACTCTATCACTATCAAGGCAACCACGCTGAGTCTAAGTCTAAGGAAGAGAAGCCTCTTATGAAAGACTTTGAGTCGAAACTCGGTTCCGTACTACTCTATCACTATCAAGGCAACCACGCTAAATCTAAGTCTAAGGAAGAGAAGCCTCTTATGAAAGACTTTGAGTCGAAACTCGGTTCCTTACTACTCTATCACTATCAAGGCAACCACGCTGAGTCTAAGTCTAAGGAAGAGAAACCTCTTATGAAAGACTTTGAGTCGAAACTCGGTTCCTTACTACTCTATCACTATCAAGGCAACCACGCTGAGTCTAAGTCTAAGGAAGAGAAACCTCTTATGAAAGACTTTGAGTCGAAACTCGGTTCCTTACTACTCTATCACTATCAAGGCAACCACGCTGAGTCTAAGGAGGTGAAAGATAATTAATGTCCAGGGAAGCCGCAACTTTACCTCTGAATGGACTACGGACATATATGTCTTCTAGCTGGTCTGATTTTCTCCAAGCGTTCCGTATAATGTGTGATATGTAATAAATGCAGTTCTTCTTTCAACCAAGCGTTCCGTATAATTAATTAAATGAAAGTCAGTAACGTTGAGTGCATTTTTTGTTTCTTTGCTTGTTGTTCTTTTTGCCATTTACCATAGACAGGAAGCGCACAAAAAATGACCAGTATTCAAGCATGACAAGAATCGTAGAGTGAGCGAACCAACTATACCTTGATAATCGAAAAAGAGTTCTGCAAACCAGGACCATATATATATATATATATATATATATATATATATATATCTATTCAATTTTCTAATGATGTGTGTGGTACGAATGCACATTAGAAGTACAGAAAATTCTAGAGTAAACTTTCACAAAAGAAGGGAAAGAATGGAGAACTCTTGAAGCGTGATTGATCGCTATTCTTAAGAATTTAATTATCCATACTACACTAAGTATTTGCTGTAGAGATAAAGTGACAGGGTGTCGAGCCTGTGCAATAATAAAAACCTGCTCAGCTAAAGTTAATTTCTGTAGATAGTGGTAAGCAGGGTCGAATCCACAGGGACTGGGAGTAATTATTTCTTTTCAAGTTCACAGTGACAAGGGGGGTTTTTGAAAATGAGAGTAACTAAATTATTTGGAATAAATTAAAATAAAATAAAATAACTACAACTCAAATAACTAATTATCACAATAAAAATAATAATGGACGAACTCTAGCCAAGAGACAACTTCGGAGATGGTTCACTTAATTCGATCACAGATGCAAGAATTATTCCAGTTACTATCTGATAAATTAGTTATAGTTGTCATACACGCGATAAACAACCAACTCTTCCTCAATTTGTCGATAGCCAAGGTACGACCGTTGACTATTTCTCTAATCAGGAAACAACCCTAGGTACGACCATAGAAGTTCAATTCCCTAATTGCATGAATAATTAGAAGAGCCTAATTCTAACCAATTAACACGCTACGAGGGTCTCTTTAAGTTAGCCTGTCTATCTCCCTGACACAAACCCAATCATGCCAGTTGCCACCAGTTTAGAATAATTAAACAATTACGGATTTAACTACCCTAATTGGATTCAGGTTATTGAATTAATCTAGAATCCGGGCCCTGGATAATCGAATAATAAAACAACCATATGAACATAAAGCAGAAGATAGACGAATACCAGTAAATAATGGAAATAAATAAAAACTAATTCGATCTCACAAATTTAGTAGAACCAAGTCCTCCGTTGTTCCTCGACTAGATCAGAAACTTAGCCACGCCTCATGAGAAAATCTCCAAGTAATTTACTGAGATCCAGGCCATCAAAGGAACTAAGAAAGAATAAAACCAAACTATACTAAAATATAAAGCTAAAACTATTGATAAAAACTATTCATCCCAGATCTCTGTACGTCTGCTCCTTTTAAAGCCAAAGAGGACTAACGCCTCTCCTAGTGCGTGGATCCCGCCGAATTAAGAGTCAAAGTCCAAGAAGGAACTCTGCCGAATTGCTTCTTGTTTCCCATCTCTGTACGTTACTTTCTTCTTAAGAGCCAACTGACTAATGCCCTTTTCCTTTCCTCCGTGGTCCCTGCCGAAGTCAAAGGTCCAAGCCTTGAAGTTCTCTCTGCCGAAGTCTCTGGTTGTAGTCTTCTTAGTCAACAAAAATAAAGGAATAGGAGTCCAGTTCTTTTCAGCACTGTGGCCTGACCTGTGACTCGTTTGAAGTCTCAATTATTTTCAAAAAGACCCTCAGGTTTGGTAGTTTTCTGTTCCCTTTCTGAAATTAAATCCACAAACCAAATATAAGTAGATATCCGCAATTAACACAATATTTGGCAGGGATAAAAAGGGAAATTACTAATAAAATTACTAACAATTAGCACCCTATCATAAAGGTAATTTAACTTTAAGATACATCAAGAGAAGAAGAAGTTGATACCAATATCAAGTTTCTCAAACTAAGAAATGATCAAATAATTCTAGCTAGTTTTGACAATAAAACGCTTGTTTTTTTACAAGTAACCTGTTTTCCACTTAATCCCAATTATTTGACTTTAAACTTCGTTCTGTGATGTGGATTCTATGTGTTAGTATATACAAGACTATCTTAAACATTACTTGAAAATCATATTATATGTAACTGAGTACCGCATAACTTGCAATTATCCACTTGCGCTCTCAATATTATTGGGAAATTACATGGATTTTCGTTTCGGTAACTCTAATTATATAGTCTCACGATCCATCTTAACTGAAGGGGCCATTATGAATTAGATGAACATGAAGTTGTATTTCGATTCTCAAGCTATTCCCTTCCTCTTTCTTCATTGTAAGGATTAGAGTCTCTTTTGAAGAAAAAAAAACACTCTAATTATACAGGATTAAAGCAAGTAACAATGGTCTATAAAAGGATAAAAAGTAAGCAGGCTGGGAAAATAATATGCAATTTTATAATACACATGATACGAATAATAAACTGTACATAAATAATGCAAATATATTCAAAAAGTACAAAGCTGAAAATACAGCTTCATTTACCATGTGCATAATAGCTGTGTGCACATTCTAGTGAAGATTTTTTTTTTTTTTTTTTAGTGTAAGTGAGAAGTTTCGAGTTCCAAACCTTTCCTCTTTTCTCATATCATTCAATCCATTCCTTCCCACATTTTTACGAGGATGAGCACATAATGTGAGTTTTTATTTTTTGAGGTGAATAACTTGTTCAAAAAAAAGTTTTCTCGATTTAGGTAAAGTTTAAACTTTACGTTGTCTAAACAACGCAAGTAGATGCCACTAGGACAGAAGTCATTATGATGACTTAATCCAAGGTAACGAAAAAAAAAAGGCGTACAATTGCACCTAAAATTTGTGAATTTATAGCACTATTTCATGGTTTATCCCCTCAAAGTTAACAACAAATAATGTTTTGAACCCCATTTAAACAACTTATGAGTGTAATTCAAATTTATTGCTCCATTATGTGTGTACAATGTATCAAAACAAAAGAGTAGCAAATTGTGTTTTATTGCACTTTTTGTTTAGCTAGCTTCATGCAAATTAACCTTCGTAGATTATAGGTAAAGAATTGGTTTGCCATTCAATGTATCCAAGAAATATGTGTTAGTACATAATGTTTATTTTAATGGATGTACTGGTGTAAAACAAAATTACAAATTATTAAGTTTTAAACTTTACAAGTACTTAAAGCACAATAATTTTTTATTAAATTAAAATTTTCCCTTCTGTGATTTGGTAGTTTATCTTATAACCCCTCTATAGTTTAAAAATCTGTAATCAACCTCCTCATAATCTGGGTTAACATGTCATCGTTAATTTTTCTAAAGTTTAAGTCAAATTAATATATTGAAAAATTTATCCTTTCACTAATTCTTTGAGGTAGTTACAAAACTATTACAATTATTATACACCTTAAACTATGTATTTGTTTTCAAGTAAACACAAAAGATGCAGCAAACCATTTTTAGCCAAGTTAATAAAATTGCAAATGTAACAATATAAAGCACCCTATGAAAAGTTACTCTGTATGATTAAGAAAATAATTTATATTTACTAGAAGGGAAAAAAGTTGCCAGAAGAGGGAGAGACCATAAGAAAAATAGTTTAGAGTGAACTGCATCAATCATGCCTTCCATCAGGGAAAAAAAAATGATAGATGTGCGTGTATATAGGTACATACACGCGTATTTATGTATTTGCATGCACACGGACGTGAGGTTGTTCCTTTGAAAAGTAGCTTCTCCTGCAATAATCCAAATTCTAACACAGTGGCAGAAATGGAAAAGTAGTATAGGCTGCACCGAAATCTACTAAAATACAAGCTTGAAATTCAGATAGAAATCTGAAATACATAAAACGTCCAGAGGTTTTTTTTTTTTTTTTTGAGGAGATAAAACGTTCAGAGCTGAAAGCAGACCCAGTCTTTGAGTCGTAGTGTTATTTAGATTCAAGTGAAAGAGGGGGCACAGGATACAATACAGCAGCCAAATAGAGATGGAAGCTTGAGCTCTTGGACCATTTGGCCAGAATGGTAGAGCCCTAAATTGGAACCAGTACAAAGCTTTCTGCCGGAAGAACATGGCAAACAGGGGAGGTCCCAGAAGGCAACGTGACCATGGTTCCAGTATCCATGTGACAAACACCTTCGATTGTAAGCAAAATCCTGTACACGCCCGATTGTTAGCCTCTTGAGAATGGCAATAAGAGATTTAAGGATAAGCCATGGTACGACAGGATGTCATCTTCGGAGCTAAAATCATTTCAGGAACTTGTAAGATTGTGTTGTTTTGCAATCTGTCTGGAGTTGATCTCGTGGGCTGTTGTGTCAAAAACACTCCACTATTGGTCTCCGGACCCATGATTTTTCCTGCAAATTCACCCAATGACTCATAGGATGTGACACAAGTATTCTCTCTCCGTTGATCGGCATCCTCTCACACTCTCGAAGTGTATTTTCCATCATCTGGGCTTTTCGAGGTCCTTGAGGAATCGAAAAGTGTTCAAGAATGTAAGGGAGTTGCTCTAGCTGTAGCAACTGACAAAATTATCCTTGGTTGCTATTCTCCCTACAGGGCTCAATGTATATGCATGTGACAACAGTATACCCCGTTAATGGAGTCTTCAATTTGGTGCTATATATAGCCCATTCTTAAACTAGGTTTTGTTTGATTGGTTTTTAAATTTGCCAGTGATCATACTGAGACCGGATTGCCCCTGACGAATTTGAATTATAGAGGCGAGCCCATTATTTGATCAAGAACCGCCAAGATTTACTATATGGCTTGCCAAGATTTCAATCTCATCGAGCTCTTTTACATTCATTGTATTGCATGTACAAGAGCATTAGTTTCGTTATGTTAACGATCATACATTATAGATGCACATGCATAAAAAAAAGGTAATTTTAATTTATGTACACGACTCAGGAAAAAATATACCAATATATAGTAATTCTTGGTGTATATATTGATTGTTAGTTCATGTACATAACTCAGGAAAAAAATTTTAGTTCATGTACATAAATCTTGGTGTATGTGTATACCAATTTTTGTGAAAGTTGAATCAACCAAACACAACTGGACCTGCGCCAATCCCGAATTTTCAGTTGCCCGTCCCCTTAATCCAAATTTGATGCACATGCCATAAATTAAAAGATAAAAAACTTAACATTGGAGAACTAAGTACGGAAAAAGAATATATAATATAGGACTATTGTACAACATCAACATAGGGGTGGTAATTTCCGACATGACCTGAAAATATGATATGAACTTAACACGAAATTAATGTATTTGGATTGAGATTTCACGGATTCGGATTAGAATCGGATCGAACCTGATGAACTCGAAAAGAAAATGGGTCGAATTCGGGTCTACCTGTGGGTGTCCCGATAACCCGTTTATGAATTAGAAATAATTTAATAAACATAAAAATTATTTTATCTAATTAAACTAAGTTATTCTTTTTTTTCAAAGGCATTAATCACTTAATCCTAAATGAATTTATTTAACTTGCATGAAGTTGAAATTAGTATATTTGGACAAATAATGTATTATATTATTTTTTACTTTTATACTGTTTTAATTTATTTTATATTTGGTTTGAGATAAAACACTTTTACGGTGTTTTAATTTATTTTAGATTTGATTTGGAATTATTTATTTAAAATTTTATTACGTGATTATGTAATTAATTTTGTGCGAAATTGGTTTTATTAGAAATTACAGTGATAAATTAATAAATTAAAATTAAGTTTCGGATTATTTCGGATCGACCCTCCAACCTGAATTTTCGGGTTTGGGTCAGGTATCCTGACCCGTTTTGGGTTTGCGAGTCAGATTTGGGTCAGCAGATTTTCTATTATACCCGGATCTCAATCCAATCCATTAATCCGATTTGGACCCGATTATCACCTCTACATCAATATATGACACAAGTCTATTGTACAACATTGTCAAATCAAGAAAATACGCACACCCATAATACATAGATGTTCTATACAGTCCCTAAAACTTTTTTTTATAATAATTTGATACAGTCCACAGAACTCTAGTCTTTACCGTTACTATTTCAACTTCTAATTATCTTTAGGGAATTAAGAAGGCCTTACTGTAAATAGGTCTGAAGAAAAGTCAAGACAAGAAGGAAAGCAGTGGCAAATAAAGCAATCGCAGTCCCGGGACTATTAAAATAAATGTAGAAGAGTTTGGTCAGCCATGTCTTTGCCTTGTTGTTATAGTGTGCCTGAATATTCTCATTCACATCCTGACAAATGGTAACATTCCGCACCTGTAAGTGTTTATGTCTTTATAAAATGCTAGGTTTGGTTACAGCAAATTGACAAAAGGATTTTTGACAACCCCAAAAAAGACAAATAACAAAGCAAAAATAAATGAAACAGGAACACCGAAATTTTCGTGGTTCGATCAAATTGACCTACGTCCACGGGCGGGGGAGGGGCAATATTTTACTATGAAAAAGCAAGTACAAAAATGCCTTAGGCCCAAAAATATAAGAGGGTCCAAAATATTTTACTAAACAAAAGGTTTAATGACCCAAACGTCTAAATAGTCTACTAAATCTCTGTTGGTTTGGAACACTTAATCCCATCACAGATCCACTACATTTATAGACAACTAAGAAAAAGGCTTCTTTATATAAAAGGCGATAGGGAACATTACCACTTTAACAAATCTCCACCTTGAAGTGTTTCCAACATCGATTATAGCAAAACTGCTCCACCTTCTCCACATAACTCCCAATGGGCCTAAATCACCAGCAACGAATACCAATCAAATTCAAGCATTATTTGAACTTGTAAATTGGAAGAGATTTCGTGAACATGTCAGCAGGATTCTCCTTGGTACTGATTTTTTGAACAAGGACTTTTCCTTCAGTAATAGTATTTCGAATGAAATGAAATTTCACATCAATGTATTTCATTCTCTCATGATACATTTGATTTTTAGTCAAATGAATGATACTTTGATTATCACAGTAAATAGTAGTAATACCTTGTTGCAGACTAAGTTCGCCAAATAAATTCTTCAACCATAAGGCTTGTTTGATTACCTTGTTTATGGCCATATATTTTGCTTTCGTAGTAGATAAATCTACAATAGGTTGTAAATTTATCTTTCCAACTAATTGCACAACCATCAATATAGAATATGTAACTTGAAAGTGATTTTCTCCTATCAAGATCTCCAACATGTCAAAATCTACAAAACCAACCAAAGTGTCATTGTTTCTCCCAAACTCCAAACAATAGTTTGAAATCCCTCGCAAGTATCTGAGAAGCCACTTCAAAGTCTGTCAATGTGTTTTTTCAGAACAAGACATATATCTGCTAACCACACTAACTGCATGTGCAATATCTGGACAAGTACAAGCCATTGCATACATAATGCTACCGACTGCATTGGAATAAGGAACTCGTGCCATAGATTCTTTCGGTGGTGTGACATGTTTCCTAAAGAAACAAAGAGATCTAATTTCCATACTTCAGAAGACTCTGACAGTTACGAGTTTTCGTTTTAGTTGGAGTCTTGAAAATCACACGTGGCGAGACAATCTTGAGAATGGGAAGAAATATGGTGATTTTACCACTTGGTTGCCTCAATGATTCGGATTAGAACTCACAGAAGGGGATCCCGGATTGTAAATGGTGGTTAGAAGAAATCCTGTAAAGAGAGATAGTGAATTGAGGCACCTTCTTACAAGTCAACTGGAGGTTGGATTCGGGGTAACTAAATATGGTCATTTGCCGATGGAATCAATTTGGTATCAGGACTATATTGATTCAGGTATGTAGTTTGGTACTATATTATTTGATAGTTGAAAGCAAATGGTTGCTAAAAGAAATTTTTGCCAAGGTAGAGCTTTGTTAGGAAATTGGTTTAATTTTTTTTAGACAAGTTTCTTATTTTGTGTAGAAGTAACTAGTTTTCTAATTGGTTTTAAGTTATTTGAAGTAGTAGCCAAGGAATATTCTGTTAGGATTAGAAGTTATTTCCTACTCTGTACAAGTCTAAGAATTAGAATTGGTTTCTAATTATTATTTGATTTTTAACCAAATAATATTATCTATAAATAGGTGGGTTGGCATACTATAAGGGACATGCACATAAGGGCACATAAGAGGTGATAGGTAATCTTATACATGGGTGGTAAGAGAGAGTTCTTAGAGATGGGAGATGGTATACAAGGGTTAAGTTTGGGTTCAAGTTATATTCTTGTATAGGGTTTTCCTCTCCTCATAATAAAAAACGAGTTTCTCTCCATGGATGTAGGCTCAATAGTGGAGTCGAATCACGTTAAATATTGTGTATCGTTTATTTTTCATACTTGTGTCTTGTTTGTCATTAAATTGTTGTGCACTGGATATCTGAATAGTTGTTTATTCCGTGTTTGGATCCTAATAAGTGGTATCATATTTGATAGGAAAAAACAACTTGAGAGATTCCACTAAAGAGTCCAATATGTAAGTCAGAAATCCAACTTTGATCCAAAATCTTAAGCTATTAAGTTTTTGGCCCTTATTTACATATTAATCGCTCTTTCTCCATCTTTCAGACCAATGTAGAACATAATCCTTTACTCATGAAGCTAATAAATCTTCCCCTTCATGAGTAACTCCCACATTAAACCCATATTTACAAGCTCTTCTTCAAGTCCATTTTAATACTCAATGCAAATCCACCTTATCACCTAAGATTACCTCTTCTTCCAAACATAGATCCACTTTTTTTCAACATCTAAATTGAATTTTTTTGGGCCTCTGCCAACCCTTGGCTCCATCTCACACCAACCGGCTCCCTGCCAAACCCATGGTGCACCTAGTCCAATATTAGCCAAACTCTTTAACATCTTGGTCCACTACCAAGAAGAGCATCTTTCACCGGTCCAACTCCAAGAAGAATTCACTTGTCCATGAGTAGCCCAATCTCATAACGTGAAACTCTGATACTAATTTGATAGGGGGAAACAACTGGAGAGAATCCACCAAAGAACACAATATGTAAGTCAGGAACCCAACTCTGACCCAAAATTTTAAACTATTAATTTTTGGACCCTTAATTACATATTAACTGCTCTTTCTCTATCCCTCGGATCAATGTGGGATGTAACCCTTTACTCATGAATATAACAAAATGAAGATTTTGGTCCCGAAAAGATTATCAAGGAAGTCAAGGAGGCAGCGGTGGTTATGAAAAATTTTAAAAAAAATTAAGTTGCGGTGGAAATCATCAATTGTGAGTTACTGTATTGAGAGGATCGATGAAAATGATCAGGTTTAAGGAAAGAAATATTCAAAATTGTAATTCTATGCTTCACCTTACTTTTTTTTTTAATAAAGAATATAAATTTTTTTGAAATTATAATTAAGCCCCTTAATTAACCTTTATTACTTAAAAGTAAAGTTAGTATGGGAATTTCAAACTTTTCTCTATATCAATATAGACGGTTTTCATCCACCTTACCTATCAGTTTAAACCAATAAAGTCTTTTGGATATTTTTGAATGAAAAGAGGGTTCAATAACGTGCAAATCATAGGAAAGTTTGTGCATTTTACTCAAAAAGAATAAATTCCAGATTGACCCATCATATTGTCTATAAAAAAAATAAAAATTGATCCATATTGAATGCAGATCCATACGGAGGCCGTGGAATTGATGCAATGACTCATAGGTGTACCACTTGCTTTCTTGTGGAGAGAGGGGAGGGGAGGCAAGGAGGGAGAAAGAAGGGAAGTAAGGCAATGTTTTAAAAATCAGACCGTTAATTGAACCGGTGAAGTGAAAGGGTCGATGTTCAACCGGTCGGAACAGTTGAATCTCGGTTCAATGAATTTTTTAAAAAATAATTTATATAAATATATATATGCACAAAATAAGACATGTAATGGACTAATTTAATAACTTGGATTTTAAAAAATAAATTTTTTAAATTATAAGTTAAAACAAATAAATTTCATCTCAATTTCAATTATATCTAAATCCAACCCAAAAATATCACAATATTTTGAAATTATACAAAATTTACATCTATGAGAATTTAGACATTGTGAACTTAAATTTTAATTTACGTTTTGAGATTTAGAGATTGCAATTTAAAAAAAGAAGGTTGGAGTTCAAAG